>NW_009603981.1:30932-57998 GCF_000690535.1 Cariama cristata
CTGAACAAACTGATAACACCCCAGCTGCTTCACATTAGCATGAATCCCTGCCATATTCCATCATTTCCATTATGCCCTAAGATATAAGTAAAGAACATGAGCTCCATTTGTTTCTCTCCAAGTCTCCCCATCTGCCTTTTTTTTTTCCAAATAAAATAGAGTTGGCAAGTTTACATCCCTTTCCTTTCCCAAACAGGCACTATCTCTGTGAAACAGGTGGCAGCAGTCTCTCCTTTACATGTAAATGAATCTTGATGCCCATATTTACTACAATCCATATCTGCACAGGCCTGGAGTTTTCAATGTTTCACTACCGCAGACAATCGTAAATTA
The DNA here is from genome assembly GCF_000690535.1 of Cariama cristata. NCBI lineage: Eukaryota > Metazoa > Chordata > Aves > Cariamiformes > Cariamidae > Cariama > Cariama cristata. The sequence goes on from NW_009603981.1 coordinate 31,266, forward strand.
AAACAAACCAATATTTTTGGAGAATGAGAAAATAACAAAATATACTGGGTTTTAATAACTTATTAAAACAGTCTCACTTTTAAAACTTTCCAAACCAAAAACTAAATAGGACGTTTATTTACCCACTAGCATACAAGAAGATTTAACAATTGAACATGAAATTAAGACATCATTTCATTGAAGTGTGGATATGATCTAACCTAATACTTCAAAAATACACTGTTGGAGCAACTGCCAAGCTCATCACATGGAAGCAAACTCTTTAACTGAACCCAGCCCATTCACAAAACTTGCTCTTTTTCTAAATGACTGAAAGCATTTACAACAATTCAGAAACACCAATAATCCTAAAACAACAGTTATTCCATAATTACTCCCAAAGCCTTGCAATTAAAAACCCTCAAAATTGGTAGCTTTTGAATAGGCTTAAGGGAAGCACTAATATAGTTACTTAAAAAGAAATGTGTTTGAGAAGAGGAAGAATTAGTGTCAGCAGTTCCCATCATTTTTGCTCTTCACCCAGCTATCTGATAAGATTTAGTCTCATGCTCTCATGCCTCATCTTAATCTGGGGAGGCGGCGGGGGGGGGGATTTCCTCTTTATGACATCAGTGACCTTCTTATTTGTACACATAGCAGGTTTTAATTTCACTGCAGAGTCAAGATGGATACTGGGAACAGAGAGAAAGAATTTTATTTTTTTTTTAAGCAAATACTTTGCAACAAAACACAAAGATTAAAGTCTGCTTTTTTTATAGGAAGATATTTTCTGTCTCCTCTTTCACTCATGTTTCTGCCTATGTTAAAGGAAATGACAATAACCTTCACTGACAGTTCTATGGGGACTGTCATAGATACTGCCATCATTTGCTGGACAGGAGGCTTACTGCAGTATACTTGGGTAAATCTTACCCCAGTGATCTGTCCTCCGGCCAGCATGAGCTGGGTCTGGGGTATGGCCGCCTGCACTGAAGGCTGCTGGGAAGGCTGGCTTGGCTGCTGAGAGTCCCCAGATTCTTCATTAGATTTAGACTAGTCAAAAAAAAAATACAACTCTTTATAGTGTAAAACAGATGTTAATGTATAACACTGCTATCTCAACACTGCACAATAAAAATCTTTCATCTGCATACAAAAAGCCCTTGGGTTTATTTTAAGAGTGTGTTTAAGCAATGGCTCTATGTGCCTACCATTGCAGCTACGATTGCTCAAACATGTCTGTAGGTAATGCAGTTTAAACAAAACAAAAAGCCTCTCCGGTCTTTTGTAACTCTGACATTATTTTCAGGTCTCATTTCATTTTACGCAACGCAACTGAAGCTGACACTACCTTTCACCATAAAGAAAGAAAAGGTGGTTAAAATTATTCACTGCCTAAAATCCTGAACAATGAAAAGAAGGAAAGGTGATTTTGTTTCCATTTTCTATATCTGCATCCTGCACCTCTAAGTCACCATACTGTTGGCTTATATGGAACTGGTTTGAGAAATCCACACAGGTTTATCTACCTACAGCAAAATACATAATGTATACAGTGCTTTTAAACAATCAAAGTTTAGCATTTATATAATTGAATGCTGCTTTATTTTAAAAGATGGGGGAGTTGATTTTTTTTTTAAAAACAGAAGAAACTGTGAAGACATGAGAGAGGAAATGCAAGTGCATGAAGAGGGGGCTAGAGTTTTATGATAATTAAAACTGGTTATGCAGAACATTAAAATTCTGCATAGATTTGCATATTTTCCACCACCTGTTTTGGGGACTGCAGAGCAGGCTAATTAACATAAAGGCTCTGATTAATTCTGCCAGTCATTGAGCGATAATTACAGCGCAGGACTGTAAACATTCTGCACTGGAGATACAGCCTGTTTGCCAACATCTCTCTCAGGGATGGAAGTTTACCATGGCAACCAAGGCAATTTTCTGCCTCCTTCCTCTTAGAAAGGAAGGTCACTATACCTCCTCTTCTTTCCAAATTGTTATTATGTATAAGTGGGTCCACATTCTATTGCATTTCATGTAATGCACTACCTACATTCTTTAATAACAGGCAATACTGAAACCAGTTTTCAATAAAACTGCATCCCTTGCCCCTTAATATAGTACAGAAAGGAAGCGGCACGTTAACTGATACACTGAAATGTTCAGCATCATAAAAAAGTTTAAAAGCTTTGTTGTCTCATACACCATATTAAACAACAATTACTCGTATTTTCAAATAATCATGTGTTATTTACACAAGTAATCTACACTGGCCACATTACATGGTTAATGTTACATTATACTCCTATATTCAGCCACCAGAAGTAATGACAAATTGCAAAGTAGTACTTGCTATGTTTAAAATGAGTGAATAAATGGAAGAATATGAAATATCCCTGGTGTTTTACAGTTTTCATGATACAACACCTGGCTGAAATTCAGTGTGAAGTCACGATCACTGCATGTTTTAAAAAACTTCAATTTCTGAATGCTTACAATCCTGAACCTGATTTAGAGTTGTAAAACTATTATTCCTTCATACCTATCACTCACAAGACCAATCAGAATGAAAAAACCAGAGTGACACATCATAGGTTAAAAACTCTCTCTAGTGGGACATAACGCTGTTTGGAATGAGAGAAGGACAAGCAGCAGAAGGAAACTTTCTTTACCTGTACATTTAAGGACTGAGCAGCAGCCTGTAAACTTGTTCCAGCGAGCTGGACCTACAACGCAGTGCAAAAATGGAAATTAAATAATGTATAATCCACAGAAAACTTTCACAATGTAAAAAGAACAACCTCCCCACCTGCACCCCAATAACCACCCCCAACCCCTTAAAAATGCATGCCCCTGTAACACCTGAATCAGTGAAACAGGGGTTGTGCTCCAGGCTGGGGAAAAAAAAAAAAAATATCTGCAAGACTCTTCCACAGTGTTATTTGTTCTTGCTGAACATATTCCTGCCTAGGAATCTAGATATTATCATGAAACTGAGTTGAAACAGAGCATTTTGGGGTGGATAGGGTAACTATTCCTATTCCTATTAAAAAGTCCAGGCTTCAGGGGAGGACATTGAGCTCTATCCATCATCATCCTTCTCATATTTCAGAATGGGTCCTACCCCAAATACGTACACCGTATTCACCCGCTTTCTTTTATGACAGAGGAGCAATCGCCTACATAGCACAAAATCCAGAGCATAAACACTCTTCCTCAAAATCAACCCATTCAAGTATTTGCAGTCCTCAGCCACTGAAAAGAAGATCTCAATACAGAGGACTAGGGACACTTTACAAAGGCTGTATTGATTCAGGTATACTCAAAACTTGAATTCAATGTTTGTGATTAACAGGTCCAAAGAAGTTCTTGTGGGTTAGCAGTGAAGAAAAACTGATGCTTCAGAACGTGAGATTTTTAGAGTGTTATTTTTATCTCTAATAAGGATTTTCTCTGTACAACAAACAATAAATTTTCATTTACTGAAGATCATTGTAATCAGTCTCACCTTGTTTCTACCACCATTCCTCCTATAAAGAAGGAATGCTATGTAATTAATTACCAACACTTTCAAAGGTCAGAGTTAGAGCCTGTAGTGAATTCCATCTCCAGCCACGTTTGAAAACCACTGCTCATTTAAAAACCAGGCAACACATAAGGATACAATAAAGCAAAGCAAAATGTAGCACTCTTGCCTCTATAAAAAGATGTCCCCACATAATATACATGACAAAAGAGAGTTCACATATCTGCAAGGACAGGAAGGACAGTTTAAATTTCAGTACATGAAATTAATAACTGAATGTTCGAATAGGCAACCTTTAAGTCACCTTAGAAATACTTCCTATCGCTCTAGATGAAGGTACTAGACTTACTAAGCATGTTCTACATCTAAGCAAACACTCCCAGAAAAGCTCCAACTCATCACAAGCAAAATATAGTTTGACACAGCTGATGTAATCTGAGCTTTTAACATGAATTAACAGCAGAGAATAATCTAAACAATAATAGCCTGCCATCCCAAAAATATACTCAGAAATAATACTTTAAAAATTATGTAATAATAAAAAAAACCATCCACACATAAAAGACTACAAATGTATCTCACTCAGGCACAGCCAGCATATTCCTGAAAATCTCTTTGAACGCAATTTGGACACCCCTTCCACCACCCAACAAACATTTTCTAATTAGAAATTAAACTGTTCCTGAATGTTGCCTGCAACCTAATATTTTGTATTAGTCTGGAGGAAAGCACTGTGTGTTAAGGCTGAATAACACCCCACTAACAGCAGCCACACTAGAAGAGGACAGTTTGACAATAGATTCCCACACACCTGCAGGTGCGTAAAAGAATAGCTGAGATTTTCCTTTGAACTAGAGTTTCAAGAAATGAATCACACTTTATCAAACATGAAGTTATAAAGATCCTGACAACTGTTTAAATAAATACATTTCCAAAGCAATACAAAGCACCGTGCTAAATACAATTACTGTCCTGGATCAATCCATATAACAAAATGAAGACTAAAACAAGCACACAAAATTCTGCAGAACAGCTGTATCTGTCTCCCTGCTAAACACATACTGACAACCCATGAAAACTACTCAGCTTCTCTGCACATAAAGGGAGCCTACAACAGCCTATTGGTTCAGCAAATTCAAACACTGGCACTCCCTAGGTCCTATATAACCCAATCTACTAGGAAAATTGTAATTATGTGACAAGACGTGTGGAATGTTCCATACAATAAAATGGCAGTTCAGAGCTCTTAAAAGAGGGCATAAAAGCTTCAGTACGTCAATTATACCACAATAACTGTGCAACCTCAGACCTCAAACATTCAAGGTCAGCCAATTAGGTACAGTATTTTAAAGTTTAAACTTGGTGCTGAGGAAGTGAAAGAAATTAGGACATTTGTTTTCATACATCAAGTGAGAATAGATAAAAAACTACAAAAAATGCCCCTTATACTTCTCTTCATCTAGAGATGCCCCATTTTGCTTCAGCTTACATCTGAAGTTCAGCTTTGATTCCCTAAACACAGCAGCAGCAGAACAGAGGGATAGTAGCAGGAGCCTGAATATCATCTGACAAACATGTCCTTGAAATAACTTTTTAAAAAAAAAAAAAAATTAAAAAAACCTCACAAGCCATATATGCTTAGTAAGTACGATCTCTTTATATTTCTAGTTAATGTGTAAGAGCTTGAAAGATTGAAGTACAGTGCTGACTACTATTCAACACCACTTCTGGTTTCTTAACCAGGTAGTGACAGTTTCAGAATCTTGGCAGCTGTTCGGCCAATACAATCCTTTACCAGGAAGATTAAATTTTACCTTGCCTTTCAATTTGGTATCTCCATTAAGGTTTTAACAAAACAAAAACCAAAAAATCCAAAAAAAACCCCACCACAAACAAAAAATTTTAGGTGCTCTCAAATCCCCCAAAAGGGGCTTTCTAGCTCCCCCAAATAGGTCTCACCCTATCTGGATGTATTCTGAAGTCTAATGCAATGAAATGAGTACCACAACAAGAATTTTTTTCCCATCCAAGCTATTTAAGCATGTGGTCTATCCATATGTTCCTTTACATGACTACCCTTCATTCACAGAAAGAGAGAACATACAACAGCAGACAGCCTCTACTTTGAAATGGGTCTTCTCTTACCTGATGAAGGTGCCCAAGGAAGGCCTGGGCCTGGGCTGTAGAGATTGCTCCTCCGACAGGCACAGGCTGCTTTTGAAAGTCCAGGCCATTTGTTTGCGTGCCTGGAGAAAGAGAGATATGAAGAACTATCAGTTATTCCATTTCATAAAAGTAATTAGAACTATATTCCTAAGTCTCCCTCTATTCTGAAAGTGAGGGTAAGGCAGCAGTGCCACTTCCAGACTTCAGTAACATAGCATTTGTCAGTTTAACGAAGTCAACATCGTATTTTCTTTAGCTTCTATCATCTTACCTATTCTATGTACACTATTATCCCTTCATTCTCTGCCATGGTTTGAGAACCAAACAGGTGCATGCTGCTAAGGTTAAACTGTGTTTCTGTTCTCCATGCACTCTCTATACAGCAGTTGAAGACCATCTTCAAGTTCAGAAAGTGGCCAGGACACGGTTCATATAAAGTCACTTTTCACTGAAGACAGTTAAAATAATATTTGATGACAACAGAAGTACCATACATACATAGCAGTTATGGGCCAGAGTTTTACTCTTTTGACAAAAGATACTTCTACATTTCCATGAATATTTGTGCAGAGTTCTCATTACGTAAGATAACTATCTGGGCTTGCTTTTGCTCTCACCCACTTTCTAACTAAAAACTGATTATTTTCCTACATTTTTGTTGTCTTCTTCATAAACAGCTCGGAAGACATGAAAACCCCCAAAATATCCCAAATACTTGGTTGTGAGGAAAAAAAAAAAAAAAAAAGAACATTTTTCCCACAAGAAACAAGAAACTACCACAGCATTTTCTTCTGCCAAGAGGAACTGTAACTACAAATTTCTAAGAATCATTCTGTGATTCTGTGGGGAGATGATAAAATCAACATTAGGGACTATCAACAACTGATTTTGTATGCTGGGTATTACTACCTACAGTGGCTAACAACAAGAAAGGAGACTCTGAGTGTATCAAGCTACATGGAATTTCTAGAGCAGATGATGCAACCTTAAAAATTGCGTGACTGAAATGAAGTAAAAACAGCATTAGACTTGCATGTTTACTATTATGACAATCAGATTTTGTTAAGTGCCAATGGACAGGTGTTCAACTGACTCCTACTTCAAAATTCTTTCCATCATCTACATTTTTCACCATAAAAATCCAGGTCATCTACTAAGCAAAAGAGAGTCACAGTTGTTAAAGAAGAACAGGGGGTTGCTACTTCTTTAGAAACATCTGCAAAAGCAAACAGGAGTAAAATTTGATTAGTAAAATACACTATCCAATATTTTACACTGCTATTTTGACCTACAAACAGCTTATCCAGATAAAATTTCCAAAGATGGGGTCCCTGTTCAACTAAATACAGATATAATGTAGATAGTTAAGCTTTCTAGCACCCATGTAGGGTATACCTAAGGTGGTCCTTTGATGCATCTTGGGTGGAGGTGCTGTGGGGGAAGAGTTGATCTATTCTAAAGTTTTTAATTCTACGCTTTAGGCCAGGGTTTACAGACTTAAGAGACATATGTGCAGCCCAAGATCCATAGACATGTTAAAAATATTCAAATTTTAAACTACGTAAAATTATTTTGCCTAGTGGGTCTAAAATTCCAATCCAAAGTGAATGGAAGGACTATCACTGCTCTGAATTGATCTTGAATGAATGCAACTTGGTTGCATTTCTCCACAGAAACATAGATAAGAAGGTCTGCCAGAAAAGGTTCGAAGAATCTCATCTATTTTCATTCTTTCCAGTAAACAGCATAATTCTCTCAATGCAGAAGGCCAAAGGGAGTGGGAAGATGATTGGGTAAATGTATAAAAATAATTCCTGGCAAACAGCTACTGTAATTCAAAGGAAACAATCTACCACCTCCTCATTTAAGCTGATTCAAAAATCAAAACCAAATCTGTTTTCAACCTGTGGTCAGGGACCCCCAAGTAGGAAAAAAAAAAACAAACAGATAAGAAAACCTACTGTAAGGCAGATATTCCTCATTCCAATTGGAAACTTGCAGGAGTGAAAAAAAATTATCCATTTCTGAGGGGACTAGCTGGAAGCCTCACCTTAAATAAACAGGCGAAGCTGTTCTAGTTAACTGTCTTCCAAAACGAGCCGCAAAGAACAATACCATATTAAAAGAGCACTGCGGTGCATGTGTGCAGAAGAAAGGCTCCAGTTAACGCTTCTGCTGACTCTTAACGTGGAAATCTGAAACGAGCCTCCTAGGGTTGATAGTTTTGAACAAAGCAAGTTCCAAGACCAAGCTTAAAAGCTCCATGGGTCCCAAAAAACAGTTTAGACAGGTACTGAGAGAAACAAGTTTTTCTTTAAATTCAACCTTGAAGGAGGTTCAACTCCCTATCCCCACATTCCCCAAAAATCAAACTTGGAGCAAACAAACCAAAATCACACCTGTACACTCTCTGTTCTACTTGCATCTTAAGCTTTCTTCGGTATTTGGAAGTACAGTCTCCCTTCCCCTTCAGATGCAGCCTTAATTTTGGAAGGAATGCTAGCCAGGTTGCTTGCATTTATCACAGGATGCCTACGTCTTTTGAAGAACCGCAGGGAAAATGAACTTTGACTCCAGCATATGAGTGGCCTTGCTCTTAAGGTGTTCATAAGGATGTGACACCACTCCTGTGGAATCCAAGAAAACTGATAAGGAGACTGGAAAATGGAGCTGTCAGAGGCAGGTCAGCACATTCTAAGGACATGAAAGGACCAGAAGGCCACTTCTGCTCAGGATAAGAGTTAAATGCAAAAACCCATGGTGATTAACAGACATGGTAGATGCAATCGCAAGTACTGTGATTTTAACAATCCCAAGTATTTATGTCTTTTCCATCTTTCCATCTCAGCTCCCATAACTGCTACAGCTGATCTAACAGCTCATCAACACCAAAAAAACAGGAGTGGGAACTCTCCATCTCTCGTCTCCCCTTCCTTCTTGTTCCAACTACACTGGTCCTGTCCTACCCCTTTTGGTAGCTCACAGACACAGCAGTAAAACAATTTGCCTTTCTAATGAGTAGAAAATTATTCATGTGAACTGTTCTCTCTTACTTTTGGCCAAGTTAGCTTTCTGCCAGCTATGTCAGATGAATTAACTTACCTTAGGACCCAGCAAGCAGTAGATAATGCAAAGCAGGGGACGTCAGAAACGTAGTAGTTGGGAAATGAGCCTCCCCACCATCAACCCCAGCAAGTCGTTAAGACTGAATCAAGCTGTAGGATGAAATTTCACCCTTATAGCCCAAGTCCAATGCAACTTAAGCACGTTTAAATTCTGGCATAAATTCAGCCATGTGTTTAGCTACTTCACAGAGTTGGTTTGGATGAAGATTAATACTAAGTGCAATTAATTTTCAGTCAAATAAAATCTCTGAGCCATCTCACTCAGTGCCACTCCAGGGAAAGGAAGAGAACACTAAGTACCAGGACACCCTGAACATGGGTTAGTTTATGCTGTCTTGGAATAGTACCTGCAGAGGGTAAAGGCACGACAAAATGGAGCAGGCAAAGTAATATTGCACCTGCAGTCAGAACATACTCCCAGAATCCAAGATCATAATCATCAGACTTTAGTCTCAGTTTAGAAAACTGCGTAAGAAAGGAAGAGGAGTGAGGAACTACAGGTCTGGGGAAATGTGGAGTAAGGTGCAAGAAAGGAATCAGGAAGGGAAGGCAAACAAGGAGAAGGAAGATTTCAAAACTAGCTTGAGTGGGTATCTGCACTGTGCTCTGGGAGACATATTCCAGCGCCAGCAGTACATTTCCCCATCTCTCTCTCTCCACTGGCATGCGTTGAGAAAGACAGATATCCTCAACACTCAGAAATTGTTGATTCCTTGTCCACGTTACTAATACGAAGTTTAGCACTGACATTTGCCTAGAATTTCAGCAGTTAAAGAATATTCCGTGGTCCCTCTCCCACTCTCCTATAGACTCTCTTCTTATGGAAACTGAAAAGTCAATCTCTGGAAATGAAGCAATGCAAACAAGAATCCTTAGAATCCTTCCAAATACTACGCTTACAAAAATTATTATTTTGCTGCTATGTCAACGCACATCATAATACTACAGTTTCCATAGACATTATAACCTTGGTTTTCATAGCACTGCATTCACACAGCTTTTAAAAAAGAATATGCATTAAACAAACAACAAAAAAAGGTTGAGTTATTTTGGAAAACTTGATGCTGCAACCTATAAAAAGGAAACCAAAAGGGCTACCCATTTACTGTAAGACACTCTTCTTACTTCTCTCTCGTTTTTCCAGTAGATACTAATTAGACTGCTGACCCATAACTGAAGGTTGGAAAGGATTTGTGTAATACCACAATACTGACAGCCAGTTGATCAATTCATGTTCTTGTGAAAACAGCCATCCAACAACTCTTGTACTGATAAGGACTTTTTTTTCATTGTTGTTTTTAATTTGTCTGAAATATGGGTTGCTTTTTCAGATGTTTAAAAGGAATGTCCAGTTAGCACAAAAATTTTGAAGTTAAAATCTGTTTCAAGCATTTTATTGTGATCAGTGTATTCAGGGGACTTTACTATGTTCCCTAAATAGTCAGAGTTAGAAATACAAAACCCTAATTTGTTAACTTCCATGAAACTTAGCTGTCAGTTCAGAGAACTACTGATGTTAAATCATCTTTACCAGTGGCAACCATATTTTTTTTAACCTGAGAACGCTAGCTCTGCCAAATGTAAATTCCACGCCCTATAGTAATTTCTCTTAAAATTTTCAAGTTGCACGAGCTTACTACAGTTTAAAACAGGAATGACCCAAACAAACATCCACTAAGGTTTAAAAGATAGATTAGCAGTGCTTACACAGCAGACTCAAGTGATTTACAAACGTCACTGGAAAATAGCAGTTACAGAAAGTTACAAAAATAAGAACTCTGAGTGTTTATAAAAATCACCTTCACACGTTTGGCTTCAGAGCCTACGCTCCCCAGACAACCAACAGCACTTCCAGTCCCTTACCATTCGAGCCGAAACCTGACTTCTGTTCACTAAGTATGCACAGACCTCAGAACCATAATCTAAGTACCCTGATCAGAAGCCTAAAATTACATTCAGTGAGTATTCCTTTCAGCGTTTAACATGTGTCAGTTGACTAATGCAACTGATGCTTGAGCCCCCAAAGAACGTCACAAATGCCACTAATCACTACCTCCAGTGGCTTATGAGCACTGTATTTAAAAACAAAACAATGGCTGCAGAGCAAGTGGTCCTCAGAAGTTCTAGATTATTTTAGTTTGCATCATTTAAAAAGTCAGGAAACAAAACTGAAAAGAATGACTGGGACGTTAAATTACAGAAGCAATGTTTGCAAAAGGTCCAAACACCACTAAGAGTCAAGCTTTGTAATAACTAACCTTAGTATTAGAGTATAAAAAAAAAATACAGACATTGTATCCCCTTTTGTGATGAAAGCACCTACATGCAGTTTTACAATCCATCGATTTCTTTACATCATGACCACCACCTTCATACTGATGAAGTACTTGGCTAGGAGAGCAAAGCCAGGGTTCTGCTGAAGCAAATACAATACTTCTGTGATCACAGTCTACCTTTGAATAAACCAAGTCCACTTTAAAAGCTCAGTTTAGATGAAACTGCTAAGTAAAGCTGCACTTAAGGAAGTGCATTGGGAATGCCCTCTTTGGAGAAAGCATATGCAGGGAACTGCGGTCTTACAGAGCAGGAAGTCTGAATTTTCTCAGAAGTTTACACACACCCTCCAGCTACAAGGATTCTACAGAGATATTTAAACCCATTGTTCTCTAGATGCTGTTTATGATTATGAAATATTTACAGCCCATACGTTCTTTGAAATTATGTTTTGTATCATCTTATGCCAGTACTAAATAGAGAATAAATCATTTTTGTATATAAAAAGAATTGATACCTCTCCTATTACAAAGACAATAGAAATTCTAAAAATTGAGATGCCAGTAACAAGACACACATTAATAAGTTAGCAGAATTCCTTTCGACTGACCCCATGCATTGGCAGAAAACATCCAGCCTCTCGGATCAGTACCGGGAACATTCAGTCACTCTGAGCTGTCTTAAAGCCTTGCACAAAGGATGAGGAGACAGCAGCATAAAATGAAATAAATTGTCAATTTCATCACAACTCCAGAGTTAAAAATAAAACTCTTATTATTGAACCAAGAGGAGGAAAAATAATTTTCCTCATACAAGGTAACTAGACTTCTCTCAAAGCAACAAGAACAAGTTCCTTCTCATTAAAATTTTCTCTTCCCAAATGCTATTCTGAGCTCAGAGAAGATTCTGAATTAGGTTAAACTGTTTACTTTCCATTCAGAACTATCATTTCTCTTGCTTCCAAAACAAACATTAAATTACCTCCAGAAAGGAATTAAAGCACAAGACAGCATGATTTAGTTATAGTGGCTTAACAAGCTTCTTCAATGGCTTTGAACTCAGCCACATCTTAAGGATGTGCCAAAGGACATATCGGCCCTGATGCAAAGGGTATTCTTCCTCAGTCAAATTTCAAGGTTCTGTTCTAATACATGAAGAAATTACAGAATAGCCAGCTAACATTTTTTTTAATGTTGAAAAACGATGCTTTCTCCCTTTGCCTTGTTTTTAAGAATTGTTGTGAGAGCTTTAATGAAGTCTAAAATGGAAACAAGATCAGCCACTGGCTCACATCTGCAGGGAAAATTTCAACCCAAAAATAAATGTCAAAGTTAGAGGTGCCGAAGGTATGTTCTGCCAGGAAAAAATGAGACTACTTATGGAGAGCTAGTGCCACCAGATCTTCCGTAATAGCAGAAACATTACAGATAGAGGAAGTGGGGAAGGGGAATCTTGTATACAAAGTGTGGGTAGTGCTCTGATACAGTAGGTGTGAATAATGCCCTGCATACAGTAGAGTTAACGATAAGACAAAAGTGTTCCCAAGTCTCTAAAACCAGCAGGTGGGGGAGGGGCTCTTTTGTTTTGTTTTAATTCCTGTAAACTGGTAAAGAAATATTGCTTTAAACATCCATTCAATTCCACTAGAAAATATCTCTGCACCAGCTCATCATTTCTTACCTGTGTTCCCATCCCCACTCTCCATCGATGGTTTACTGGTTTCTGACGGATTGTTCATTCTTGAGTCTGCATAAAACAGAAATAAAGATAAACTAACACAGAAAAAAAACCACAACACAAATCTGTTCATACGTTCTTGTCCAAAGGAAGTACAGAACATCATAAATTTGATATGTACTTTACCCTAATTCAGATTATACACAAAAAGAATGATCAGAAGCATAACACAATACTGAGTTTTCCAGACAAATATTGTTTCAAAATTTTGTATGTCATTATTCCTATATGCAAAAACATAGTGTTAAGGGAATAAAAGACAGCATGCTGGAGGGCAAAGATAGGTAGGAACTTAATTTTCAGTACAATGAAAGTCATAGAAGAAAAAAAAAAGGAGGGGGGAGGAACAATGACTACAAGATATTTTTCTAACACTGCTTTTTTCTTTTCTTAACAGGAATATCATATATCACTAATAGTAAATTATTTTATATTTACTATATATTCATGTAAAACCATAGAAATACAAAATAATTCCTCTTCTTTCTCCCTCTGGATGAATCTATTGAAAAGTCCGCTCTTGGTTTCCAAGCTTGTCAGCTGAATATAGTGCAATGCAGAGAGCCTCTCCAGATGGCAGACAGAGAATGTAGTTTCCTTACACAGGAATCTATACAGTTTTTCTGTATACTCCAGCTTATTACCTCCTCATTCCTTTGTACCAACCTCAGTGTGCCACACTATCACAAACCAAAATCACAAAAAATAATCTCAAGACAGACCAGTTCATAAAATGAAGCGTAAGCAAATCCTTAAGCACATTCTTACATTCCCATAATCAGTTAAATGCAAGTTCAAGGAGCTCAAAATGAACACTTTACTCCAGGATATTCTCTTGCTAGGTGCTTAAAAGGTTACCTCTGTCATGTGCTATCACCAAAGCAGTGATTTCCAAAATACCAACGGCCAGAAGAATACAGTAACAGCATTAAGCGCTTCATCTTTCCCTCAGCTATTTCCAAGAATGCCCAGATGCTTCACTGCTTGGCAGCCTATGAGAGTTGGAAAAGAGAAGTATTGCCAAGTACTATCACCTGCTATCGCCCAGGGAGACCAGTGCCACCCTCAGGCTCTTACAGTCAGGGGTGACAGCAGCAGAGGAACACAACCACAAGCCAGGAGGATAGAAGCACATGGACAGGGCCTGAATGAAAACGGGAATCACGATGAAGCCTGCCTGGGAGCGCGAGATGGGAAGAGGAGGGAACTAGTTAGAGATGCAGCATGTGTGAGAGAAAAAATAAGAGACATCAACCTTGGAAAAATTCCAATAAGCAGTTAGGAAACACAATTTAAGATGTGTCAATATTTTTAAAACAAATGTAATTTTCCACGTAACAACTGCTGCAGTTGAACCCAGTAGGGCCTAGAAACCCCAGAGGACTCTAACAAACAGGAATCTTCCCCCAACAAGTTAATTCAACCTCTCCAGAGCCTCAACTCTTCTCAGAAAGTTCCTATGCCTATGCTTAAATCTTTCAAATGTCAGCCATGTGTAAGAGAGATGTGAACTACCAATGTTACTCTTAGTATAAAGGCAGACATGTGTTGAACTGCTTTTTGAAAGGGGGAGTGAGGGAGGAGAAACTTTCCAGTTGAGTGCTGCTGGCCCACCCTTCAGCAAAAGGCTGCAAGTTTTGCCCCATTTTTCACCACCTTTGCTTAGCTGATTCAAGCTACAAGTTCACCTCTTGAAAGACAGAGCTCTGCTAAGGTTGCAGATACAGAACCTAATGCTTCCTGGCTCCTTATTTTCTCATTTTTCCACATCTGACTAGTACAATCCACACTCTAGAAACCGAACATGGGTTCCACTGACTGCACAGAAGTGTTTGTTGACGTGCCCCTCCCTGCTCATAGATCCTTGTATAAAACAAATACAAAGTATGTTTCTATCTAGAAGTTGTGTGTACCTTAAATTAAGTTTATTGTTGTGGCAACAGCACATTTATTTAAAGTGATTAGAGGCAACATCCATTTGATAAACAGCATTAGTTCTTTCCTTGACATGCAGCTGGCTACTGAAATTAGTTTAGGTTCAGAGAACACTGAATGGGAGACTATGCTTTGGACACAAACAAGAAGAATCCTCACCCAACAGGAAAATGACCAAAGACGGCTTAGAAGTTCAATACACTCGGTTGTAGAAATTAGGCTAACCCATGGGGCTACTGGACAGAGGACATACTTTTTAAGCCCAGAGCACAAGGATAGCTTGAACCCCGACAGCACTGACTACAGAAGGGAAGAGCACAGGTTGAGAAGATCGTCTCTCAGTAACTTGGGATCCATCCACTGAACCACTTCAGAAAGCTCTTGCAAGAAAAATAACATAGGGCCTCCTGTGCCTGCTTCTTGGGGAAACCAAGGTATTAGAGCCACTGTGCAGGATACTAATGGTAAAATAAACAAGCTAAACCTGGGTGGGGGGCAGAGCTGTCCAGTGCACAGAACTCCAAGCAAGGTAGTGACGGTTCCCTCTGCATGAGAAGGCTCATACAACAAACCTTCCTGCATGACCTGCAAGCTTGCTCAGAACAAAGTTATAACTGTACAGATGTCTTTTCATAAAGCAACCAAGACATGTTTTTCTGTCAGGCTATGCTGCAAAATATATCCTTTTAAAAAAAGGTTTTCAGCATTTCCTAGTACTAGACATAAAGTTTACTCAACTACCAAAAACATGTCTAAATGAAGAATACTTTATTGTAAAGATTCATCCCTAGCAAAGACCTCAAACATTGCTGTTGCAAAAAAGCAGCACATGGGGTGAAGAAACATCTTTCTGGTACTGCTCAGGTTCAAACGAAGGATAGCATCCATTATTGCACCAGCTGACTGTTTCTTGTTCAATCTGTGGGCCTTCTGCATGTAAAGCATCAAGAACAATGCCGCTATTTCCATTGCAAATGGTATGACATACATCTGAATCACAAAACTGCTACCAGCAAAACAGACACATATCCGCAGGATACTAAACCTATGGATTCATTATATGTCAAATAAAAAGATTACTTGGTCTATACATGCTTATATGATTTCTGCTTTAAAGTTAAAAGAACAAACAAATGAAGTGGGCTAAAAAAAAACCAAATCATAATGCCCTCACCTCTTCTTTTTCCTTTAGATCTTACTTGGGTTTTAAATAAAGGCCTTGGGCTACAACTTCTACCAACGTTATCTAAAAACAAACTCCACAGAAGGAAGGATCGAAAGCAGCAGGTGCATGATTGAAATCAAACTCTCAGGAGTGAATACATTCAGTACTACTCTGCTAGCAGGGCTGAGGGTGTCGCAAGGCAGTGCTGTGCCAGGCTTTCACACACCCTCAGTAACATTTCAAAAGGTATTCGGAAGAAAGAAGCAGCAGACATTGGACCAACTTGGAGTATTAGGGACTGTACACAGCTAGTAAAACATAGAAAACCTTAACACACAGTTAATGTATTATTAACTATTTCCTTTCACCCATTAAAGCGAAACTGCCTAATACTCCATCAGCACCAGCAAAAATGATTCATTGACGCATATGGAAAAAACGAAGTTCAAAGTCAGTGAAAACATGCCAAGAATTCTTTAGAAATTAATTTTCAAGAAAACACTTCATATTCAGAAATAAATATTCAGATGTCTGCATTAAAATTTACCATCCAAAAACATATTCTCTTACTTTGACATGTAAGTTCTTACCAGAACTTATATAATGGAATCAAAAGAATAATTAAAAAAACCCAAAACTATACATTGACCTTTGGGGAAAGAGCCTTGAAAATAAAGCAAGCCTATTGTAAAATTGGGATAATTCGTTATTACAAATAACGTTAAAAGACATGAAGAAGAAATTATGGCATGTCTGTTCTGCAGTCCTGATGGAATCTCAGCGCAGGAAATATATTATCCCAGTAACCTTAGGTACAGCTTGCAACGGTATCAATGGCAACCACTGTGCACTCCACCTTATTTTCTATTAGGCATGAAGAACCTTTGTATTACACTAAAAATACACAGACATAATACACATTCTGCTGGGGAATGGCTCAATATAGCTACTAAATTCTTTGAGATTGGGACTCTCTCCTTCATTTTAATGCTTCAAAAATCAAAACACACAGATATGCAAGTCAAGTCCAGTGTTTGTTAGAAGCCAAATGCTTCTCAGATTGAAATCCTAAAAGCAAAAGGTATGTATTAATGTCATCCAAGCCTAGCAGCAAATGTCTCCAGGGCGGAGGGAACAAATTCTCCTGGAGCAAGGGAAAGGAAGAAAAAAATCAAACCAAAAAACCCACAAACCATGTATTTCCCTGGTACAGATCTATCCATCTATCTACCAGGCAGCTACTTGCTGCCTACTCACTGGTGAGCTTCAGCCTTACAAATACCTTCTCTAGCCTCTGCATACGTGATTAAGCCTCTATGCATAGTCAACCTCACAGCCTCTATTTCCATATTAAACGCTCATAAGAAAGAGCTGAGCTGGTACCCACCTAGAACGTAGTCGCTGCAGTCCAGCATTGCTGTGGTATCCTCTACAGGTTCAGATAGTCCAAGGAAAGGGAGAATGGCAATTTCTATCAAATCTACACTACTGCTCCCGACCGAACACGAAAGGGAGTGGGGAGGTGGGGGAAGAAATACAACTTCAGTTACACCATAGCAATCTTCAACTGAACAGGGAAACTTCAGTTGCTCTGTGGAGTTTTAGTCTCTCCTACTAGCTGAGTCTGACATTGTCAAGGCGACTGAAGCGTGAAAAGTTCCCCTTTTTGTAATAAAATAGAAACAAAGATTGCAGCTGGCAGTTTCCATAATGAAGCTTAATCAGTATGCGCCTGATTAGGGCCTTATGCAAATCTCCTCTCGTTAGCACAGCAGCCAGCACTTTGAAGTCCATGAACAATTCATTTGCAGAGTACACTGAAAGCGCTCCCTGCATAATTTAAATCATGGTATAAATATTTATCAGCTCATTTGCATATTAATTGGCAGTGCATGAAGGGAAAAATTATCTCCCAAGTGCCAGCATAATAATTAGGGAACAAAATGAATTTTCTTCCAATAGCTTGGCTTCTCAGCCCTAACTCAAGCACAGTACCACAGGGGAGCAGGGAGGGGAAGAGACAGAGTTCTGTTCAAATGCCACTGAAATGACACGTACAAATTAGAAACAACTCTACAGACTTAAGCACCTTTAATCTTATTCCATAACTTCAGTAATAAAGGGGATTTGGAAAAAGCTTTCTACACAATCCAAATAATCCCACGAAAACAATTAGCAAGGTAGGAGCTGAACACAAAGCTGTCAAACCAGTGCTTGCACATCTGCGTGGAGTTTTCCCACATCCGAACACAAACTGTCACAAGAAGATCCTGGGCAGGAAAGAGGGTACCACCAGGGCAAGGAAGCAGCACGATTCCCTTTAAATGGCTAAAGAGCTTGGTGATTCATTATCAGGTAATCCCTTTGCCACGGCCAACTTAACAGCAGTGGATATGTCAAGTATTGTGTAACATTTGACACCCACTAATCTATCCCAAGTGAAATCAAAATAGATTTACTCTTTCTCTTTCCAATGACTTCCAAGAAAAAAAAACAAAAATCTATTACTAATCCCTTCCACAAATGTACACAATACAGCTAAACAAAGCTTACTGTGGAGCTATGGTTTTTGAAAGGCGCACTTTATAGCCGGGTTGCATCTTGGAACCACTCAGTGATACCCAGAACACACTTGCTGCTGTGACCACAACATACACTGAAGGACCGGAGAACTGGAAAGAGGCTTTGGTCTGCAGAGGAATCAATCTTCTTTTCCAAAAGTGGCCCACAACTAAGTGTACTGACAAACTATGAGGCTAGATTAAACCATTTCAAACAGCTTGTTTACCACTCAAATACTACTGTCCTAAACAACAATAACATTTATACAAAAATTTGAGTGTAATGTGGACATCACAACATTTAATATTCCATATTCTGATCAGGAAAAGATAACGTGATGATGCAGGTGACTACAGGGTCAAGCCACCCACGTCCAGATCATAACGTGAATTTAAAGAGTAAGTTGGGTTTTTTTTCTTTTTTTTTTTTCTTTAAAAAAAAATAGCTGTATATTTCTGAAGTGAACTCAAGCACCGCCTCTCCAAACAAGAGGGAGTGAGAGAAAAGGGACTTCTCAATCATCCAGTACTGACTGGAATTTATTTCCACGCTTGACCTCTTCTTCTGTTCAGGTTCATATCTCTACTTAACACAAGATGTTCCCTGCTATATATTTAACATGAGTGATCCACACTTGAAAAAGATTGCAAGAAGGGAAGGTGCTCCCAACTGCAGGGAAACAACTGCACGTAGTGAATACGTTTTCCTAGTACTTTGTTTCCAACGTGGTTTTCTACTCATTCACATGTCCCACTGAGAACTCCGAAGCACATCTCCATGGTTCCCAGACCTTCAGTAAACTTTACTCTTCCATACATGCTTTTGGAGTGCACTGGGAGATAATCCGCTTGCTTCATCGGAAAAAATGGTACAACAAGCCAAGCACTTCACAAAGCAAATGCCAGTTTAAGTAGTGGCTGAGCTGATGCAGCCAGTAGCACAGTAAGAGGACAGCAGTGTTATCTTTGGGATCCTTTTCAAACGAGAGTCTGTGTTGAGCTGGTTGAACACAGGTGCAGCATCAAAAGTGCACGACCGCAGGAAGTCACCGTTAAAAGCAGGCACGTGTGTAGTGATGGATGACTTGTGTCAAACAACAGAACGTGCAAACAGCAAATAAAGGCCAGGCAAGGACGTGCCTGAAGCAGCGTTGGCAAGTGTGCTGGTGGTACCATGGTGCTCCTCTTCGCCCATACTATCAACACTGCATTGACAGCTAACAAGGACAAGACCAAAATCATCTTCCCATTTCCAACTGTGCCAACCAATCTGCCTTACAAGCACCAATCCCCACACAAATGTTAATTTGAACTGTAACTTCCACTAACCTACTACTTGAAATAAAACCTTATGCATTAACTTTTCAAACTAACAATTGGGGAAAAAAAAAAAAAATACCGTTCTTCCAGTGACCACTTCATTCTTTGTCAATTTTATTATCTTCCCTTTTATGTAAGTTCTTAACTTAGGGGGGAAGCAAAAAAAAACCAACCAACCACAAACCAAAAAAACCAACTAAACACACTATTGTTTCATTTAGGCCACACTACTGCAACTATTTCTCTGGTAGGCTTCCCAAAGGAGGTCTGAAGACACAGTAGGAAAAAGTTTGAGGAGGAACAGTGCATATCACCCTGCTTCAAAACCAATGGCGGAATATGCTAGTTTACCTTTCTGTTCAGGTTTTGCCATGTCATTGGTTGTTCTTTTCCTTCTGGATTCTTATGTTAAAAGTTATTTAACACCCTGAATCAAAGTCATACTTCTGGTATTCACATTTAAGCAAAATACTACCCTGGGCTTTGCACACAAAGTTTCATTTTTCCTCCAAAGACACCTCTAAGAAGGGAAAGTGGTGCACCTTGTGATCATCAGTGCAAAAAGCTCTCCATATCCTGCGTAACTATAGACATCTCAAAAATCATTTCTCTCCACTCAATTCTACAATTCTTACATTGATGATTTTTACCACATAATTCTATTCATACTTTTCCTTAAAACCAAAGGAACTAAGCCACTAACATGGTGTCAGGTATGACAAAGGCAGATGTTCTTCAGTCAAATGCTTCAGAGTCTGCAGATAAAGCTTCAGGAGACTTTCTACCCCATTCTCCTCTTCACTACTTACATATCCTGCATACCTTCCCATTTCAAATGAATGCTTTTGTTTTGCTATTTGCCCCGCCAGTAGGTCACTTCATTTATTCAGTTCTAACGATTCTACTTGATACTTTGCTTTTTGGAAAGGGAACCTCATTTTCCCCTGCAGGTTATGCAATTCTTGGTTAGACCTCCTTTTGCATCTTCTCTTTTATTTCTCCTCCCATTTTTTTCCATTTATTATGCCCAATTGACTGACTGTAAACTCCACAAAACTATTCCCCAATGTCATCAGTCATAACTAACTGTTATAGATAGTCAAAGTTCTTACAAAGCACAGGGAAAGGATGTTTAAACCCTTATCTTCAGATGGTTGGTCAGTCTATTTTTAAAAAAAAAAAACAAAACACAAACACAAATGAGGCAGAATTAAAGGGCAAAGTTATTATCAACATTATTCTTCTCAACATTTTTATGGCAGGAAAGAATCTTCATTTTTATATAGATATGTTTCCATATATTAGTAAAATGTCAATTACTACATGCCTTCAATGACAGCTAGGAAGTTTCTGCCACTAGCCAGCCCCGTGACAACCGCAACCTCTGTAAACTTTGTGGGCAAGCTTTCTGATACAACATGGCAAGATTACCCAATAAGTCAACAACTCATTATTTCCCTTTTGAAGGGTGTACTTGGAATGATACAAGGAAAGGAAATAAGGTATTGTAACATATTAGCATACTGCCTTCTCTAGTTTATCAGTGTCTAGTGTATTTTATCTTGAACCACCATTGAAGAAGACAGGTTGCCAAAGCTTTGAAAATCGTGCATGACTAAGCACAACGTCAATGAACACTAGCAACACTCAAGAGTAAGGCTGCTTTCTATATGCCACACCAGTCAAGACCATAGATACAGCTAGCCCTAAACTGATACTACACAGAGCTACAACATTTTAACTCAAGACATGGCCAAGTCTCCATTCCACAAGCTAAAAGAAACCTAATAAAAATTTCAAACAGAACTCCAACATGCTATAAAAAAAAAAATTATAAAAGTCATGTACTTCAACAAAATAAACTGTTATTAAAGTTGGCACAATCCTCTTAGAGTAATTATGGACAGACAGACAGAAGCCTGCTCATAGTCAGGGCTGCAAACTAAGCTCTAATTTTAGCTAGAACCTTTGACTTTGTCTAACAAAATTGATTTTATGTGAAGACTGCTAAGTTTGCTCTGAAAGCCAAAGAGCAGTTGTCTGGAAAAGTCAAATAAAATTGGCCAGTTTTAGAATTACCAGTCATTACGCAATTACTATGAATTGGAATTTTAGCCTACATCTAATTTTACTTCTCCCTCACAAACTCAAATCATAACTATCCTTTCAAACTTTCCACCACACAATACGTCTTTCAAAATTCTTTCATGTACATTTTTTGAAGAAAATTAAGTATGTAGACAGCTAAGCAGAAATGCTAACTCATCTTATCAGTGCAGGACTGCAGATCGTCATAAGCACCTGACACATTAATATAAAGGGGTTGGTTTGTGTGTTTGTGTTTTAAGTACCACTCCTTTTTGTCCACAGAAGGTAGCAACTATCATGGTTTAAGTCACTTTAGTAAGAAAACTGTGGTTATGACAAACTCACAGTACAGTACCATCATATGAGGAGAGGGAAAGAAAGAGGCGGGGAGTGGCAGGGGAGGAGAGAAAAGAAAATAAATACCTTTAGTCAAAAATTACAGCATTATAGCTTTCTCAAGCAAACTAAGCCTTATTTGAAACTCATGGCTAATTCTAGCGTTCTGGCACATTATCTGAACAGTTTTGCCCTCCCCTTACTGCCTACAAGCCATAGTACATAAGAAAGGATCCATACTATATTTACATAAAAGTTTTTCTTTCATTCTGTTGAGTATTTTCTTTTCAAGAGCAAAGGATATAAATTCAGTGCAGTCAACTCTTGTTGTTCAAAACCACAACTTCGACCTGTGAAACTGCCATAACATTTACTTAGAAATCACGGAACATTCTGAAGAGTAACAAACGTTGGGTCTTTACATCTCTTGATTTAAGCACTTTTGTTTCCAAGGTTTTCATCACACTCTCATAATGGCTTGAGACCTTTTTATTTATTGCACCAAACACGACATCATAAGCACTGACTCCAGGAACTTAATTCAAAACAACACCAGCCCAAAGCCTCATACATTTGAAAACAAATTTGTGTTATTTAACTAGCATGTTGCAACTGCCATTGAGATGTTGCACAGTAGCACTTTTTAGTATTTGCAGGAGGGCACTCATCTCCTTTCAATTTAACTAGAAGTTAGCATAGAAAATGAGCAAATCATGCTTGGATTCCACCACACTTGAGGTATAAATATTACGTACTTATGGCCCTAGTAAGCTTGCACATGAAAAGTAGTACCCCAAGTTAAGCAGGATTTTTTACAAAACACACAAAAAAATTTCTTAAAATGTAAATATTCTAAAGGAGACAGACACCTGTTTGAGTTTTTATCCACATATATGTGGGTCTCATCTTCCTTTACAACTACTGGTTTGTCAAATCTGAAATACTTCACACTGACAAGTATTGAACACCTGGAGCAGATGTATATTGTTTTATTAGTAAACATCTCTTACATTTTATTACTTTTACAAGATTTGCATGCTTCACATTGCTTTTCAAAAAAGTACTACAGGACACAAAACAGAGAAAGACTGCCATGAAAACTGATGTGAAGTTACATGAACAAAACACAAAGGAGGGCTGAAGAACACGACCAGTAAAACTTCAAAATTTATCAGAACAAGAAAAAAAGAGTTGCAATCAAAGGGCACAGTTCTATGCAACAGCAGTACTGAAACAAAAAAAAAAAACACCCATCCACAAACAAACAAAAAGCCCCACCACCTTGAAAGCTTGCAAGCTTTTATGGGATGCTGCAGCTTGGGGCAGTTGGAGAACCTGGAGCACTCAGAGGTGCCAATCACCATGAGGAGTGGGGTGACCCCAAACTTCCCCTAGCAGGAACGCCTGTCCATGCTCATGCATCCCCTGAACCTAAAGTGGTCATCTCTTACTAGTCATGTGCTGGGATGACATTTATGGGAACACGTCTTCCACACACGCAGTGGCTACTGAAATTGTGCACACATTTGAATGGAAAAGGTAAATGCAGTTCATACTGCCTAAACACCAAGCAATGAAGATGGCATAAATATTGCTAGTTTCAAATTGTTATTGCAATACACATTAAAAATAACAAGTATTTGAGTAAAATGAATATTTTCTAATACGTAAATCACAACACAATTGAACTGACAACATACAAAGGTTATTTATGCCAAGCTCAAATACTGAAAAGCAATATTTGTTTTAGCAGTTGTATGAACTACTACATTTTGGAAACATCACCGTATGTGCATTCCAAAAGCATTAGATTTGCCTCCTCATGTCCACCAACATAACAGGGACAGGCCCTCAGAGCTTAAAAACACTATTTTTAAACTCACCTGTAAATCAAAACATAATGCCTTATGCAAGCACGCTGTTTCTCTGTTCTCCACCTCGCCAAAGTAGTAATTACTAGCCTAGCTTGATAAATGGGGGCTCTACAAAGGATAGACTAATTCAGTATATGACTTAACCGTACAATTTCAGTTCAGTTCAAATCCCAGAGTCTCCATACCACTTGTCATTAAATATACTACAGGTCACTCTCAAAATACATAAATCAAAGTCACAGGTTTAAGTTTATTATGATTTCTGCTGGAGCCAACTGGATACATCAAGATCAACAGCAGAGGTAGTATTTACCTCTAGTTACCATTACAGTGTTTGACAAACAAATTATTAGAAAAAAAAACACATGCAAAACCTCTACAGTTCACGGTATGAATCAAAGTTGCACTGCTGTTATCACTGTCCTTTGCAGAAACTGCTTTTGCTCTCTCTTCCTTAATAACTATCTCAAACCCAAAGGAGGATATTGCTTTAATGCCCTCAGCACACTGATCCAGACACTATTAACACCTGTAGGAACCACAAGACATGTCATGAGAATGCTTCTTTCTGAAGCTTAAATTATTTGATCTCAAAGAGGAAAAGGCCAAATTCCAGACAAGCTGCTTTGTATGTTACAAATTGAACAAAAAAATTGCCAGATGCAAGATCTGAAGAAAGAAACGGAGTTATTGACATGGCAGACACTGATTCCATCCACCAGCATACCTATCCAAGTATCTATCATTTTGGATAGTCAGAGCTAACGTAAGACTGCATTCACTATGAGTCAGAAAAAATAAAAATACAAAGTTCCTGGGCATCTGGGTCTTTAATTTACGATAATTTCTGAGCAGGAGAAAGTGAAAACAACGACGCAACTACACATATAAAGTATTACCTACATGAGCTTTTCCAGGAAACGTTCACAAGCAGAGTTTTGCCCATTTCAGTAGCGATGCTGTGTTAAAGCCAGAAAGGCATTGATTAGTTTTTCCAGGAAATAAGGAGAGGAACGGGTTTACTAGCAGCAATGCTGAAGTGCATGCAGTATGACTACCACCTGTGGCTGTGTTTGCAGAGGATTTGCTGGGAAGATAGGCACCTTTTATTTGCAGGCCCATGGGCACACACCACTGAAGACAGGAATCATGTTTATTTCTCCAACAAGCCAGAGCAGAGGTAAACTTTTCTGCACTGCCCCACTTTCTGTAACTTATTTTGACTGCAAGTGTTAGGTTGACAGATAAAGAATCCTCTCAAAAGAAATTCACGATCTAGTCACAAATTACAGGGCAAAAGAAGTCAACTGAAAAAATTAGGTCAAAAGGCCTAACAAAAAAAAAAAAAAGTAAAAAGTGATACCCAGAATACTTTAATTCTTAGTTGTCAATTCCTCAACAAAACACAAGTTTCATATATGTTTATCTCAGAGTTTTCACAGAGAAACCAAAAATTAAAAATAGGGCACAATTTAGGACCCTAAATAAATGCCTATCAGTACTATGGCCATGGGCCACGAACGCTGAGTCAGCACAAAGCCCGCAGGAGCGCCAGTAGCTGCAGCCTGGCTCATGCCCACCGCTGCACTGCCTCCTCTCTTCTGCTGCCACATACAGACTACACAGATCTGTGTTAAAACTACTCCAATCGCAAGGAGAAAATACTAACCCAAATCCGTTTCTTAATCCAAGGGAAGAAATGTTGAAGCACAAAGGCAGCAAGGAGGCAGGAACAAACAACTGGGCAAGACTATTTCAGCAGCAGTATTACCTTAAAACTTTTATTGTCTACAGCTTAAATCCACTCATATGTTACGCATTCATCTTACGAACTCTATCATGCAACTTATGTGACAAACAGAAGAAACTAAAATCTCACAACAACTATTCATTTCCTCTTTGGGACACTGACTCTCAGCCCTAATGTTGACAACTTGTATCAATTAGCATACTTATATATGCACATACCCCTCCAATTCCACTCTTGAGAATACTCTTTTTGATTTCTGGTCCCCTCACACACACCCTTTCCATGCTCAAAAATGGAAGTGCGATTCCTGCACTGTAAGATTTAAGTATATAAACACTTGTTTTCATCAGATGTGTTGAAGGCAGCATTAGAACTACAAGGTTTTGAAAATGAAGAAAATGGGGAATGTTGATGAGAAATTAACAGAAGCAGCAGCAGAGTAACAGCTACGATTTCATCAGTAAGTGGTTTGGCATAGACCTGGCTTAGAGCGCTAAACCTCAAATTCAATTAATTGTTTACAGAAGAATTTTAAAATAACTACTAATAACACTATAATATCATAGTAGACCAAACTATAGCAAATAAACAAAAAGTACACCCTATAAATGTCTGATGCATCTATATAGAAAGCCTGTATGTTGGTCTACAGCATCACAACAGGCTGAAAACTTGAATCTTCAAGACAGACCAAGGCTCTGGTGACTTTACAATGGATCGGAACTGAAAAAGTTACAGGTAGACAACCACCCATTAACCCTAAGAATTATTTTTTATTGTGAGAGAGAGAGATATATATGAACTTGACATGTTTTATATATAAACATATACACTTTATATATATTTATACATACTTCATGTGTTTTATAGAAAAATATATATGATATTATATAT
>NW_009603982.1:0-3852 GCF_000690535.1 Cariama cristata
GAGGAGTCGAGGGAACCCGCGACCGGTAACGGAGGGGAGCCGCGGAGCGGGGTCTGGGCACAGCCAGCCTGCGCCCTTGCCCGTGGACTGCCTCTCTGCTCGGGGTTGTCTAAATATATGTAGGAATCGGTGTTTTCCTAAGGAAATTCTTGGGTAAAGCATTTGCAAGGCGCCTAATACAAGTTTAACCCCATTTTGTTTGGATGGGAGTTGCTCTGTGGCTGGGATAAAAATGGAATAACTGGTTTACTAAATTGCAACCTAAAATTTTTCTCCATGATGTTTACACACAGGCATGACAAACCTAACTGTTGATCCCAAATCGGTGATTTGAGAAGAAATACAAAAATGCACATTTTTTTCCTGCATTTTTGAATGCATGTGCCTGTGCTACAGAGGTAACGCTCTGCGTACAACCCGATTTCCATTTTGGTGTGTATGCACCTGCATAGCTCCTTCGTACCTCTGCTTGCTGGCCGAAAGTCAGAGGAAGGCAGTAAACTACGGCACAGGGCTGTCTTTCCCTTACTAGTAGTGTGACCCCTTTTTATCATTTATTGTTTATTTTCCACATACCCTTACAGGGATGCACTGAATGCAGCATGGATTTTTTACCTAAAACTTCAACTTCCATTTTCTTGTTGTCTGACCTTTTTGGGCGGTTTTTTTTTTCTGTCAGAGTTGCTTATGTTTTTCAGGCAGTGTTGAAAAAGTGACTTATCAGTCTTAGATATTTTTCTCATCTAGGACTTCTTCTCTTGATTTTTAGGTGACAATATCAGAGAGTTCTTGCTGAGTCTCAGATATTTTCGAATCTTCATTGCCTTGTGGAATGTCTTCATGATGTTCTGCATGATTGTGTAAGTGTCACTACGCAGCAACTTGTCATTTGTTTATAGGAAGTCATACATGTTGGGATTTTTTTCTTGCCCATATATTTCTTTTCGGATCCCTTTCTCTCCCACTCTATTGTTCCATAATTCCTTTTCATTTCACTTGTTTATTTCAAGCTTCAAAGAGACGTTGGTTGACTCACAGTTTTTTGCTAAAACTGTGGGCACCGGTAGTGCATGAAAACCTCCTCTGCCAGCGTGTGAGTCATTTAGCCTTAGATACAGTGTTCCTTGTTGCAGGTTGCTTAAATAAAACATCATTTGAGTCAGCATTTCAGTTTAACTTTTGGGATGTTTTTCATTTGGGGGCGGAGGGGGGAAGCCCACCAAGTAATCGAATGGAATCGGCCTTGAGAATAGTCTCTGGAAACAACAGGTTTTAGTTCTGATAGGCAGGCTAGCAAGCTGCTTTCATTTCACTTACGTAGCTATATGGTCTGATGTATGGGGAAACAAAACCGATGGCCAGATGTGCACTGGTGGTGTGAATTGGAAGGGCATTGGCATGACTGTTCACAGTTGCACCTGGTTCTCATCTACTTTTTTTCTGTTGCATCCACTAGGTTATTTGGATCTTGAAAGTCATCCACAAACATGCCTGTTAACTTGGAAGAGACTTTTGGCTGGAAACATAACTTTTCTATAAAGTAAAAGATTATGATGCTTTCAAAATACAGCCCTGGGATTGTGGCCTGTTTTTCGGTGCAAGCTCCTGACACGCTGAAGGGACAGGACACGTTCATCCTCTTCAGCCAGTTGTGTAATAATACGGCGCGTGCTGGCTCGCTTGCTGCCGAGGGGATTGAGCCTTTAGGCCCCTGAGCCAAAATCTTCAAAGTAATATTAATTTCAACCTTACTGAAATAAAGAGAACTTTAAATTGTTTTGCTAGGCTTAGAGTGCAGTGCCCAGTATGCAGGGTAGAATTGGAGCATGACTGAAGACCACAGTCTTAAACCTCTCCATTGTTAGTCACTCCCAGCTCTGGATCTGTCTGCTAACGTCACCACTGTCTAGGTTACTTGGAAGTCACGCTTTTTGATTCTCATTTTTATAAAGTTGAGCAAAGTATTGGTGTAACTTCTCACTATTCCATTTAGTTTTGTTGGAGAAATAGAAAAGGATGATTAAAGAAAATGGGATTCTCACCTTCCCACTGTTTTTCCAAAAAAATGCTTTGTAAATTAAATTTCAAAGATAAGATTTTTTTTTCTAAGCAATATGTAAGGGATTTTGAATAGGTAAAATAGCAAAAAAAAATTCTATAAGCCAATGCTAAGGAATAGCTTTGCAATAATCTTGGGTTTGGTTGAATAAAGTTGTTCTATTTAAGGGTAAAATATGTATTTGATGCCATCTTCATTCTGTTACAGAAGAAACCAGTGTTAGTGTGTTTTGAGAAATTGTAACTGCTCTTGTAATTGTCTCTGGATTCTTGTGTTATTTTTATTTATGTTAAGTTAGCCCCTTTCACCAGCAGCTTTTCCCCAGCATCACCAAGATAAGTTAAGAGGGAGTGCAGTGCTGGCTATCTTTTAAATCAAACTGTCAACTATTAACGGAGCTTCCTCGGCTTCAGAGTCTTTAGCTGTCTGACTGTTGAGGAGGAGAGAGAGGCCTCATCTAAATGATCCTGAGGCTTGGGTTTTAGCGAATACCTTGAATTTTATCTGGATGCAGTCAGGTAGTCAGACCAACGTGTTGGGGACTCGCAGCAATTTACTCGAGTCACCCTCTTTTGCATTAAGTGAAGTTTTTGTGTTAGTGAAACATGAACTACCCTTCCCATTTCCGTTCTTTTGGGGAAGGATCGTTTGAGGGGAGATGGCTCGCTGTAACAAACAGGAAAACATATGGAGGAAAGGATCCTTCACGCGTGGTTTGAACTGTCCAGAAAAACTTACAATCCTCGGTTATATTTAAACATATTCCTTGCCTTGTCTGTAATTTCTGTGTGTTATATTTTAACCTTTTTCTAATTCTTTCGAATGAGCAAAAAAATGTAGCATGTTGCCCTGTCATGGCATCCAAACAAAATCCAGTGCTTTATATAGTTCTTGGAAAACATTTTCTCCCTAATCTTCATTAAACCAAGTCTTCCCCTGGAATGCAAAGATTGGGAGCAGCCCTCACCGTCTGTGCGTGACCCGCTGGAGTCGCCTGGACTCCGCACTGCAGTGCTCGGGCTCCCTTTTGGACACGGGGGGGTGGGGGGGTGTTTGAATTCTTACTCGGAAAAATGGTTGATCCTGTGCAGAACTGACAGTCTGTTTTCTGAGGAATGCTTTGAATATGGGAAGTAGAGGAGGATCAAGCTCTGCTGGTAAAGGAAAACGGACAATTTTATCACTCTAAATAGATCATGTGGCTTAATAGCATGCTTTCACCGCAAGATTTCAGTTGTTCAAATGAATAAAAGTTGTCATTCAGCTCCTAAGCAGATGCTTTAAAAATCAGTAGTTGCATTTTCAGCTGCTCTTAAATGCTTTGCACAAAGTTGAAATGCTGGGCTGATTGCTTACCCAGTGTGGTGCAGGATGCCTTTCACTGTAAGCTTTTTGTTGTACAGCTGCTTTTGTACCTAGTCCATTTTTGTATTACAAGCTCCTGAAAACCTCACTTGCTTTTTACTTGTGCTTTCTTCTGAATCAAGGAGAAAAGATAAATGAGAAGGAAAATACATGTGCATAAAGAAATACTTGTTCAGTTTTTGTACGGTTAACTGTTTCCAGATAATGGCTGGAAGTTTGTGATTGTTGCCTCACCCATTATTTTGAAAATAATGACAACGTTAACTTCTGGCGCTTGGCAAAAAAACTTTTAATCATCATCATTTTTTTCCAGAACGTGCCGGACTTTCCACAAGCGAAAGGACCGCATTACCGTCCTGCGAGCCTGAGACAAGGCACGTACCACTGCGTTACGCCTGCAACGTCCGAGTAGCGATGGCTGAATTCCC
>NW_009603983.1:0-17979 GCF_000690535.1 Cariama cristata
CTTTTTTCCGTCGGACCGCGGGTTTGCGAAATGGTGGCGCTTCTCGTCTCTGAGCGGGGAGATTTGTGGGGTTCGGGGAGGCTGTCGTTCTCCTTTAATCTCTATCCTTTTAAAGGGTAATTACGAGCGAGGGGAGGTTAAGGGACTCGGAGGTTTTGTCTCCTACAATATCGGAGAACTCCTCGGTCTTCTGGGTGGCCCCGGTTACTTTTGTGACTCGTCCGGGTTTTAGAAAGTTAATGGGCAAGAGAAGCCTCTCTTCGAAGATTCTTTGAAACAGTGCTTCCAGTTAGGAAGATAACTAGCAGAAAAATACTAGTTCTGCGAACTTTAAAGTTTTGCTGTGAAACCAGACTTGACACACTTGGAAACAACCGGGAAGAGTCTGAATTCCTTTTCCATTCTCTTGAAATGCTCTCGAATTTGCCTTTTATTCAGTGGGGAGATGCACATTTTTTGTGGACATTGAAGTTAGGAAGCAGTAGTCTGCTGGTTTTTCCTTTGTGTTTTCCCAAGATACAGACATGTTGTGATGACAAATTGTACGGGCAAACCTACTTTCTGTTGCTTCCAAAAGGTTTCAGATGGAACGTCTTGGCTCCCTAATATCGTTGTAAGGAGTTTTTCAGTTCTGGTCCACGTTTACTTTATGTAAGGTGCAGACTTTGTATTATCTCTTTACAATTTTGCCAACCTTTCTGTTAGATACGGTGTCAATACTATTAAGTCATGTGCACTGAGCGTTAGCTTTTGAGAGCAATTACAAGTTGTTACTGACAGCTGGAAGGTAATGTCATGCGCAGCACATAAGCAGGAAGCTAGATATCTAGCATAAGTGTATATTACTCACTGCTGCAGTTTAGGCTCGGTCACTTAGACTTAACAAAACAGGAAGCTACTGTCAGTTCAGTGTGATGATATCGTTAGTTTCACTATTTCGAACGGTGTTAAATCAATACCCGATTTAAAAGTTTGAGCAAGCTGGTTGAACTAACTTTTTGGGTTGGAAGAGGGTAAGCTGGTTTGGGTGGGTTTTCTGTGTGTGGTGTTTTGGTTTTTTTTAAGTAAAAAAAGGTAACATAATTTCATTTTCCGTTTCAAAGTGAAAAGGGTGATCAGAGTAACTTCAAGGTTTCCTCAGTTCAAACTGGAATGTCCGCTTGGTGTTGTGGCCTTGCTTCCTGTCACAAACTTGCGCTAACGTTGTTGCTTAGTATCTTAAGGCTGCTTTGCCATGTCCCAGGAGTGGGGGGATTTCAAGAACCAGCAAAGCAATTGATATAATTCATGCTTGCTTTATGGAGGGGGGCGGACAGGTAGTATTTTTCAAGTGGTTACTCACTGGAAGGCTGTTGGAAGTATAGCTGTTTGGAAAATTATCTTCGGTGACTGAAGGTGGTGGGCGCAGCTTTATACAAAGGAGAAAGAAGTTTGACGTGCATCTTGGTAATTATCACTGAGAAAATAGAAAAGCGAGTACTGTTGTTGCGTGCTGCCTGGGAAGAAGTGATTCTTAAAATACAAAGGTAAACTGGCGTGGTTTATGTAGGCAAAAATCCACATACTAATTGTTATCGTCTGCTTCTCTTTCAGATCAAAGCAAGTGAATTCTGATATAACTCAACTTTGTTAGAGGGCTTTTTTTAAAAAAAAGTTGATCCACAGTGCATCAGAGCAAGTTACTACTTTACTTTTGAGTGACTTACAGGTGCTTGCCTGCATTGCAATAAAGGACTCATATATTGAGCAAGACTTATTTATCTCTTCATTTTGGAGAGTCTAATAAACTGTTATTACAGTTTCTGTACTGACTTTCAAAGTTTTGAAGTCTAAAAAGACATCTTTAAAAATAAAAACATGAGCACGGCCAGAACAGAGAACCCTGTTATAATGGGTCTATCCAGTCAGAATGGGCAGTTGAGAGGCCCGGTAAAACCCAGCGGGGGCCCAGGAGGTGGAGGCACGCAAACTCAGCAACAGATGAACCAGCTGAAAAATGCCAACACAATCAATAACGGCACTCAACAGCAAGCACAGAGTATGACCACCGCTATTAAGTAAGTGTTTGTATCGACTGCAACAAAAGTAACGTTTGTAAGTCAGGTATGGGAAAGTGTTCTGGGGTTCCCCTTTAAAAAAGTTTTCTTCTGTTGTTTTATGAGTTTGGCGGTTAGAATTCTCCTGTGATGTTCATTATGAAAAGAAAGCTGTATTTCCGTGTGCGAGCTTCCCTCTGACAGCGATCTTTGCAGCATGTTCATTGTGAAAACTGGATTTGACACTTTGCTTTTCAGAACACGTAGCTGCTTGCCAGAGGTAGCCCACTGAGCAGCAGCATCCTGTTTTCTTTGCTCATTGCGAGTGGTATGAGAGGGAAGTTGAGGAGTGGGAAGGAACCAAACTGAAGTTTCAGACAGAGGAGGAAACGCCATCTAGTCTCAGTCCAGTTGTGTATGCGTTTCAGTTGTTTGTTGTGGTTCTTTCTCGTGGTGAGAAATCCTTTAAAGTCGGTTATCTTTTGTGATTGGTCTTAAATAGTAGCGCTTGCTCTCCTTGGTGTAACATTCTGGCTTTAATTCATCAAAGCCTGAGCTGAGATACTGTGGTACCGCTCTGATACCCTCCTACCATCAGACTGGTTTTGGAAACGTGCTAATAAAACGTGAGCGTGCTGGCTGGAAATTCTG
Organism: Cariama cristata; assembly: GCF_000690535.1. NCBI lineage: Eukaryota > Metazoa > Chordata > Aves > Cariamiformes > Cariamidae > Cariama > Cariama cristata. The sequence continues at coordinate 2,688 of NW_009603983.1, forward strand.
AAAGATGTAAAAGACTTGGATGGTGTGGTAATGTGTTCCTTTTCTTTTTTTTCCCCCCGTGGTTCTTCCTCACCCTGAACAACATTCACTTTTATTTTGTTACTCGATTATTTGCAAAGGAAGTGCCAGCTGTTGTCAAAGAGTGTGTAATGGAATACTCGGGTTCCTAAAGTCTGCCTAACTGGTTCCCCCCCCACCCCCAATGGGTTACTCTAAGGAAACCGATGAGTTAAAACTCATCAAAATTCACTCGTGACTTCCGGGAATTGGGGAAAAGGACTTACTCTCCTCTGTACAGTAGCTTCCAAGAGGATGGGTGTCTAACTCATTGAGGGCAAAAGACAACGTTTGATCAGCAAGTGGAGTATGTGTTTATGTAATGTTCTCTGCAAAAGTGTTTGTTATCTGCACGGATTAAGAATGGATGTTCCCTGGGCAAGAGAAACTTTGTTTTTCTTTTAAGTGGTGAAATATTCTCGTGTGGATTTATTATAGCCAGTTTCTGTCATATGACTAGGTCAGTGCTCAGTTTTAAATCTGTGTTCTGCTGATTCAGTGCCCTAAAAATGGGACTTGAATCATGACTGGATAAAGATTTCACAAATTCTCTGTGTGCTTGGCAGACTGCTGATTTTCTCTGTTTACAGTTTCTTGCCTGTTGCATCCTGCTTAGCTTAGAGAAGACTTGAGCTCATATGTGTAGGCGCTTTTAGCTTTCAGGAGGTGAAAATGTTACATGTTCATTGCTGTATCTAAGAAAATAAGAATGCAAAATAAAATTATTAAATCAGATTTTAAAAAAAAATTATTTTTCTTATTTTTGCTATAGACCTGGTGATGACTGGAAGAAGACTTTAAAACTCCCTCCAAAGGATTTGAGAATCAAAACTTCGGTAAGGATGAGTAAATTGTAGGAATAAATAATTAAACAAAATATGTGGGAGAAGCTGCAGTGGCAAAATGTTTGTCCTAAGCAAAGATTCAAAAGCAGTTCAGCGCCTACTGTTTTAACTGAAGAATTAATTTGTTCTGAAACTGCTTGGGAGAGATGCTTTGCTTGGAAAGCTCAATAATGGAGTTTACTGTGGATTTCTTACTTTGTCAGTCTTACAGCATGAGAGTGATTGTCGGCGTCTCTCGCAAGGCAGATCGAAAGATGTTAGTGTACGTTCACAGTGCTGTATTTGGTTTTGAGAGAGCTGATGTTTCCTTCTTCACTGTATGGTATTGCACAGATTAGTGGGAGCACCGAGGTAGTAATGGAATGCACTGTGTGGTCTTCCTGCATAGGCAATCTCTCATTGAGTCAGACCAATGTACAGCTGCGGGTTGTATGACCTAACCTTATGGATGTGCTTTTCTTTTGATTATTCAGGACGTGACCTCCACAAAAGGAAATGAGTTTGAAGATTACTGTTTGAAACGGGAGTTGCTGATGGGAATTTTTGAAATGGGCTGGGAAAAACCATCTCCTATTCAGGTTGTTTACAAACAGACTACTTACAAGCAGCGTTGAATTTTTATAAATTTACTGAAATTCTTTTTCATGCTTAAGCGCTGGACGCTTGTGTTGTGATTTGGGAAAACTGGGACTGTGACTGGTAGAACTTGGTGGCCGTTTGGGGAAGGGAAGAATTTCTAACACTTGACTAAATCGTGCAATGGGTGACTTAGAGATGGGACTGACCTGGGCTTTAGAGAAGTTAACTTGGATTTTCCTTTTCACTTTGGGGGCATTAGTGTATTAATTGTTTGTTCAGTAACATCCTTCACATAAGTAGCCCCGGTGAGAACAGGGCCATTCTGTAAATAATTCTGGAAAACCGAGTTGCCTTAAGCTGCGTGCCTTTGGTTATTACGAAGATAACCATGGCTTTATCGCGTGGCCTTGGCTTTTTTATCGTAAGCCCCTGGAAGGAGCGTAATGGAGATTATGGGAGAGAGATTAATACATTATCGAGTTTACTTTTCTGTCCCTTCATCTTGCTTTTACTTTTAAGGCTTGTTCTATTAAGAACTGTTGATGTGTAAACTTGATGGGGGCAGGGAGGTTGAACTCTCTTTTGATTGCTCTTTGGAGGATTATCATTGACACAGCTCTGCCACTTTATCTCCTTAAGGCATGAGAAAGCTTTGGCTTTTAGGTAATTTGTCTGCTTTGAAACAGATTCTAATTATGCTGCCTTTCCAAAAGGCTGAGGGTTCTTTAGATGTTGCTGTAAGAGGCATTAAAGTGGAAACTACTTGGGGCCTGTGTTTGAACGGCTGAAGTTTCGAAAGGAAAGCCTACTGCTTTTATGAGAAGTATATCACAGGAGCGTGCAGGTTTGAATTACGCGGGCTGAGATGGTTCTGATGCTAAGATATAGGTGGGTGCCTTTTTCCATAGGAGTTGTCTGCTAGTGACTCTTACTGCCTCTTCACTTTTTTTTTTTCCCTAATTTTTCACTTTTTTCCTAATGTGTTGGTATGGGTTTACCGTTCCTGTGGTACCTGATCCCTGGTTCTCTTACGACCAGGATAAGGACTTTTAAGTGGGATATGGGGAGTGGAGCTATTGCTTTGTTGGGGAACTCTTTACTGATAAGTTTAACGCCTTCCTGTTGTGAGCCTGCAATGCTTGTGGGATATTCTGTTCGTGAAACAGTCGGATTTCACGTGACACTGTTAGCGAGGAGAGTTAAATTTGGCCAGCTTCTTTAGCGAGTGTGACTTTTGATTGCTCATGCGCTGTCTGTTGTTGCATTTCAGGAGGAGAGCATCCCCATTGCTTTATCTGGTAGGGATATCTTGGCTAGAGCGAAAAATGGAACAGGCAAGAGTGGAGCCTACCTCATTCCTTTACTTGAACGGCTAGACTTAAAGAAGGACAATATACAAGGTCAGTTGAGATGGATCTCGCTTAGCTGCAGCCAGGTAATGGTGTCGGTTGCGATGCAGCAGACCTGAATTTAAAACTGGTCGGTGAAATTGAGCAGCATAGATTATCTGCTTGTACTTTCGAAGAAAGTTAGTGGGGAGTGGTGGAGGGGAGGTGGAATTTTAAAAGTCCCACAGTTGCCTTCAGAAGCTTGAGATGGAAGATGTCTTCTACGTTTTACTCTCTTGCCCTGGAAGGTGGATTTGGAGTAATAAGCGAGCATGCTAGCTGGGGGACTCGTGTGGAGGGAATGTCGAGGGATGGAGAACCCTTGCACAGAATTTGCCTTCTTGTAAGCAGTTTCTAGGTCTTGTTCAGCATTTCCAGAGTGGAAATGTACCATTTGAAGTGTAGCTTTCATGAAGTCTCTGTCTCCTCTGAGGATTAGTATTTAAGATACAGTGTGTTATGAGTAACTCACACTGATGCTTTTAACTTTCAGCAATGGTGATCGTTCCCACCCGTGAACTAGCCCTGCAGGTCAGTCAAATCTGTATCCAAGTCAGCAAACACATGGGAGGTGCCAAAGTGATGGCAACAACGGGAGGAACCAATTTGCGAGATGACATAATGAGGCTTGATGATACAGGTTGGAGCACTTTTGCTACGCTACAGTTGCTGGTTTTTTTTGTGGCTTTTACGGTGTGGTAGTGGAATTTCTGCTTGTTGTTATTGTTTGTCTGTTACAGAACAGACTACAATATGTCTTGTTCGCTGTTGCTACACTGTCGTTACTCTCTCAAACTGTTTGTATGAAACATGGCCACGAATGCTGGAAACATTGTTTTAGTCGCCTTAACCGTTTGTGTTTGTTTGTTTTTTTTTTCCCCTCTCTCTTCTAACCTTACAGTGCATGTGGTGATAGCTACCCCTGGGAGAATTCTCGATCTCATCAAGAAAGGAGTAGCAAAAGTTGAGCATGTCCAGATGATAGTATTGGATGAGGCAAGTTGCTCACATTAAATGTTTTGGGATTTTAACACCAAGTTAAAGCAATGATGTGTCTCGGCGAGTCTTCTTGTTACGCACAGCAACAAATCAAACTTTGCTTAGAGACACTATAAGGTTATAGCTCACCCGTTTCTTGGTATTTTTGAGAAGGTATTTTGGAGGAAGAATTTTTTTTGCATGTGAATCCTGTATGAAAACAGCCTAGGAAGATTTGACTTTCCTGTCTTCTTCGCTATTCCTGAAGAATAGAGTAACTGTACTGAAATGAAGGAATGCATTTTGTTTGGTTTCAGTTTATAATGAGCGAGCTGTGCTTGCCACATAATTGTATATAAAACTGATTTATGAACATTTATGAAGCGTACAGGCTTCTGAGTGAGAGCTTGAGAAAATAATTGCGTGAAAGCTCTTGGATGAGTCTGATAAGAACCCTGATAACTTTTTAATTTAGATTACATTTATTTTTCCTGACTTTGATTCCATTTAAATCAAAGGGCTGAAAACCAAGAGAGGGTAAACTTCCTTTTACTCATGAATACTGTCTCCAGTAGCTAAATCACACATCTTTTGGAGTGTGGACTGTGCTCCAAAGGGGATGGACCCATCATAAGAGCAAGGAGAATGCTCCTGGTGTCTTGGGTTGGGTTTTGTTCGTGGTTTCCTGCACGCACAGACCCGCCCCCCCATGTGGTACTACCAGAAGACTGAAATCTTGCCCCATTGAATTAACTTACTCTTTATTACTTCTGTTTTTACAGGCAGACAAGTTGCTGTCTCAAGATTTTGTTCAAATAATGGAAGACATTATTCTCACGCTACCTAAGAACAGACAGATTTTGCTCTACTCGGCCACTTTCCCTTTGAGTGTACAGAAGTTCATGGTGAGTGCAGATGTATTCACATAGCTACGATGATGGTGATGTTGCACATGAAATGTGTGAATGAGTGGCGCGTAGCTGTTAGTGCTCGGGGTTTTTTTAACACGTCCAAACTTTACCGCTTTAATCTAAGTTGGCCTAAATCGAGGACAGAAGTTTGAAAATAATTTTTGACCTACAGTAACTTCAGTGGGAAAGCTAGGTATGGATAGTTCTTGCCTATAAGGTACTGTTTTCCACTTTGTACATTAGTCACATGCCATCTGCACTGATTTGCTTCCGGAGGGCGCTCCTGTGCGACCTGCTTGGTCGCCTTGGGTTTATAAATAATCCTTTGTTTTAAGTAATCTGTTTTCTGTATAGCCTGAAGAGCGAGTGGCCTGGTAGCGCATTCTTACCACGGAGGAAGTTAAACGTGCTACGGAGTGGCAAGTACTTACGTTGTTTTGCATCTAGGTATACCGGCTTTATCCTTATCTATTTTTCAGAATTCCCATTTGCAGAAACCCTATGAGATTAATCTGATGGAGGAGCTGACCTTGAAGGGAGTTACCCAGTACTATGCCTATGTAACTGAGCGTCAGAAAGTACACTGCCTCAATACGCTGTTTTCCAGGGTAAGCAGTAGGGCTGAGTCAAGAACATACAGAAGATTTTCTCCTTTCGGATCCAAGAATAAGACTGAGGGTGGCAAGGATGGCCTAACGACACTTTTTCGTTGTCAAAGTGTGCTATTTAGTGGAAGCTAAAAATACGTGCTTCTTGTCCTGCACCTTTGTGTTACAGAACTTTGTTACTTGTCTCTCCTGTTCTACAAAGATACATACTGTGTAAATTACCAGCAGTATACCTGCTTTGCTTGCTTTCTGGAGGGAGTTTAGACTTACGTCTTGGATCATTTGTTAGTCAAATGCTGCACTTACCGAGCACACGTCTTATATGTTCAGCTCCAGATTAACCAGTCGATCATTTTCTGCAACTCCTCTCAACGGGTCGAATTGCTAGCCAAAAAGATCTCCCAGCTGGGCTATTCCTGCTTCTATATCCATGCTAAAATGAGGCAGGTGAGTATGAAGTCTACAACAGTTTATTCCATGCCACCCCGAGCTTTACTGCATAGCTGAAGTAAGTCTTGTGCTTGCTTTAAATGTGCATGTTCTTTGAAAACTGAAACATGTATTTCTTTGCTATAGAGTTGTTTTTAGACAGCTCCTCCCAACCTCTTTCCAGACTATTAAAGGTAGCTGGTAAGTTGGTATTTAAGAGTACTTCAGGTCAGGTGAATTCATTAGTCCAGTGTAAGCACAGGCCGTGGCCAGAAGGCGTGGTTCTTACTGCTGCTGCCTCCATGTGCCAGCGTGGGAAGCCATGCTAGACCACACAGTGTAACTGACACAGATGAAAATGAGCCCGATTTAAAACAAATGACAAAAACCCCAATACTCGGCCAGTTGAATGCCCTGCATGGCTTTGCAAACAGTAAATCTTGCACTGTGACTGCAGAGCAATCTGAGAAGTCAGGGAGGTGGCTTTGATGAGAGCTCTCGGCGAAAACCACGACTGGTATATGGCGACTGAGGGTCTCTGTCCTTGATGTAGATGGTGAAAAATGCCAGCGCAGCTTTGCTAGTGCAGAGGTTTCTGTTAATTGTATGTTAGCTCTCGTGTCCTCTGGCTTCATACTCGTAATTCCCTTGTTTTCAGCAAGTATACTGAAAGATCTCAGAAGGTTGAAGAGATGCATGTGAAACAGTAGTACTGTAAAATATTTTTTTCCTGTTATATATAAGCTAGAATAAAATCAAATGAAAGCTTCAGAGGAAATCTAGCTTGCTGTTCATGGAACGGACAGGTAATGCCAATGCAAACCAATAATTAAGAAAGCAGAAATAGAAGTGATGTCGGTATTGAGAGCAGCGAGATAGGCAAATGGGTTCCTTGAAGTCTTGATTTTTGTATGGTTTTGATCAGTCACTAGATGATCTTTGTGGCAAAAGGCAGTTATGCTTGTGTGGAGAACTTCAGCTTGTTCATTCCTGCCATTAATTTCACTCCTTAACAGTGATATTACTTAAACTTTCTGTGGCCCAAAGTGACTTGTTTGTGAGAGGAGAGTCTTCGCAGACAATTGACTTGTCTCACCCCTCATTCTGAATCGGTAGTGAAAAACACTCCACACTGGAAAATGAAGTTACTGCTGGCCTCAGTTTTTAAGGGAATAAATAAAATGTGTATTGAATTTGACTGAGGGCTGAGGAAAGGTGATGGTCAAAATATCAGTTTAACTTTATTGATGTGGGTTTCATGTAATTGTAGCTTGAGAGGCTCTTATTCTGAGATGGCTTTGATGCAACTGTAGGAACCTTTAAAATGCAGTCAGTTAAGTCTTTGTCTAAAAGTGGTACCAAGGGCCCCTCTGGTAAATTCTTTAGAATATACGGGTAAGAAGTGCTAAACGATATGGCCTAGCAACTTCATTTGACTCAGCAGTTCTCACGTGATTGAAGCTCAGTGTTTGTAACTTGAATATACCTGAAAGTCACAACTGTTTGTTTGTTTCCTTTGTTTATCTATATACAATTCTAGGAGCACCGCAATCGTGTGTTCCACGACTTCCGAAATGGCTTATGCCGCAATCTTGTTTGCACTGGTAAGAATTTGTAAACGCTTTCCTGTTTCTCAAGGTTGTGATAGAAAGCGGATTAGCTGTTAGCCCAGGTATAATAGATCACTTGATTTGTAATAAAACAAAACGGTCTGTTTTGGTAAGATGCCTTTGTCAAGCCTGCATGTAGCATGCCTTTAGGCATGTAAATTTTTGTCTTTTGTGACAAACAGTGAAGGTGTAACTTGCTAACAAATTGGTTTTCTGTGATGGTATTTTCTGCACCAGTTATGTTTTCTGCATATTTTCACACGTGAGTGTTCTCTGAGTTGGTGGGACGTAAGCTTTACAAAATACCGGTAGAACTGTGGCTAGGATCCCCCGAGTAAGTTTTACGATTCTTTAAGTGTTTATAGCTCATATTTTCTAAATACTGTAATAATTTTGATTGGCCTGTATATGATTCGAGCTCTCCATTGTACGGCCCGTTTGAGATCTGTCTGGTGATCACCACATGCGTCTGGGTCGTCTTAACAAAAATCACCAGAAGAGGAATAAAAATAGTTGAGCTAGCGGGATGTAGTTCAGATCTCAAGTCTGTTGTGACATTGGCAATGCAGAATCATGTGTGAGGAGATGCTTCTATAAGAAGACCTGCTCAGAAATGGCCTAATGTGGCAAAGACTAGCTTCGTGCTAATTGCCTTTTTGACATGGACGTGCAGATCTGGTGTTTTGGTCATTCTTCTTGTATTATTCCTGTTTATAATGGATAAAGAGCAGGAAGACATCGTAACAAAATTGTATGTAAACTGTCTTTCATACAAGGGAAGCTTCTATCTGGAAACTAGTGCAAGCCAATGTTAATCATTGTTAAATCTTTCCACCTTAAATACTGTCAGCATATGATTGCGTTGAAATAGACTTTCTTCACGATCTGGATTGTCTTTCAGATCTGTTTACCCGAGGTATTGATATCCAAGCTGTGAATGTGGTGATAAACTTTGATTTCCCGAAGCTGGCGGAGACTTATCTCCATCGTATTGGCAGATCAGGTGAGAGGAAAAACTGTCTTTTAGGTACAATTTTGCTGATGGCTGTGATGTTTCTTAGGCTTGAATTGGCTTCTGTTTTTTATTACTGTATCTGAGAATTATTTTAGGTAGCTTTGATTTTTCTGACGTTTATTTTTGAGTATCCTCTCAGATGGTTATCCTCACAAATACCCGAATAAAGAGCTGTTCGCTTGAAGCCAACCTGAACAGCCTAATGGTGGGGGGCCGGAGCATGTTTTGCTTTAATCTCGGGAGACTTACTTATGCTCCTGTTTGCAGTTTGGGAAAATTCTGTACTGAAAACCTAGCTTCCATGGTGTCTTAAGCGTAGTTTTCCTCTGTGTGTGTCCCAAGGTACGTTTCTGTTGTCTACACATGAGTAAAGCGTACCCTTAAAGGCAGTAAACAAAGGAACTTGGGTGTGCTTGAACTTTGTGGTTCAGGCTTGTTCAGGAGCTCTGTTATTGAAGAAGGGCTGGACTTGCGTAATGCGGTAGCGGAAGACTTTTTGGTCGTGAATAATGAGGAGTTTTGGTCAGAGCATTTCGAACCTCCTGGGTTTTCTTAATCGTACAGCGGTACGAAACTCCTTAACGAAGACTGATGTGAAAGTTGTAGAGACCTGTGGCGGGGTCTAGATTTCTGTTCATCGTCAGGGAGCGATGTTAGTAACTCCACAGTCTGCAGACTTTTTCGGTCAGCCTTCTGTTACTCAGTTCAGTGGGGTTTTTTTTGTTCCCCCCCAGGTCGCTTTGGTCATCTTGGCCTGGCCATCAATTTGATCACCTATGATGATCGGTTCAACCTGAAAAGTATCGAGGAGCAGTTGGGAACTGAAATTAAACCCATACCAAGCAACATTGACAAGAGCCTGTATGTGGCAGAATACCACAGTGAACCTGTAGAAGATGAGAAACAGTAAACATGTGCGTATGTAAATGCCTTCCTGAATAGAGAAGTTGTGTTGGATGAAAGAGGAACTGATGTGTGAATGCTGCTGCAGGGGAAGAGGGAAACCGATATGCCGGAGAGGCTCCGAATGTGAAAACAAGGGTTTGAAATAGGGTCTCAGTGCAAGGAATTCTGTGGATGTGCTGAAGCTGGGAGGGGAAGATGAGTAATTTTTAGTTGTTTTAATTGAAATGCTGACCATATGCTAAGGAGACCAAAAATGGGGGAAAAGGAGGAGCGGGGAATAGTGATTGGAGAGGCCAGGATGGCTGCTGGTAGCCTAATGAATTCTTTCTGTATTGCTTAGCTAAAATGAGAAATTGGTGAGGGGCAGAGACGAAGGTGGTCCTCGAAAAGGTGAGGAGACAAAATGGATAGCTTTGAGAACAGAGCACCTACAGAAGAGCCTCAGCAGCTCGCCGGTTAGAAGGAAGAGGTTCAAGCTAAAGGTGCTGCATCTTTTGCATCCTTTGGTTCAGAGAACCTTTGCAAGTAAACATAGGTAGCAAAGCTGTAATTCACCTTTGCTGCCACTCGAGGTCGTCTACGTAGGCTCATAAGGAAATGAGGTTTCACTGTCGGAGACTCCTGAGTGTGCCCTTTCTGATCATTGTCTCAGGAAAAACTGATGAGTCCCTTTGTAAAAAGAAAACTCACCGTGGATTGCAGTCAAGCAGAACAGCTGCAGGATGATGTTTGATCTGGTTTTAGTTAAGATGCTGTATAATGCAAGATCAGACACTGCACAGTTCGGGTTGGAAATCATTCTTTTGTGTACTCCTCTTGGAGATTGTGAATTAGAAAGACAATCCCGGTGAAGCTGCTGAAGTTCTTCTTGGGTGACAAAAAACCCCAAGTGGCCATAGAAGCAGACTGCTGGGCAGCGTTAAAATGAACCTCTGTCCCTTCTTCGAAATCATTCAAGGAGAGAGCCCTAGCTGGTCACGCTAAGCTGACTTGCAGCCTCTGCTGTGCTGGCTGAGTTTTTTCTGTGTGTTAGAAACAAATAAATGAAAAAAAAAACAAAACACAGAACCACCCCGGTGATGAACTTGGAAAAGGCTCTTGGGTGGCTTCCTTAAGGGGAATGCTGTGACCTTGCCTGAGAACCGTTTGCCACTTCATAAAGGACAAGAAACGAGCAGGTAGTCATGCTCCATAGGTATCAGAGGGCGTTAGCAGCGCCTCTTTCTGTGAAGCTGTGCTTGAGGTTGAGCTCTTCCAAATGCCCTCTGCTTTTCCAGGGCTGCTGCATAGTCCATGTGATTCATTACTTAGGTTCTGGTTTTGCTTAGAGTTGATTTAACTGTGGGTGTTGTGGTTGTGGTTTTTTTTGTTTGTTTGTTTTTTAGGCTTTGATTACGCATGCCAGAAGGTGAAGCCCTTTGATCCAGATCTGTGACACATCATTTCTTTGGGGATACCCTTCTCTTTGTGGGTTTTTCTTCATCTTTTCATTTCGGAACTATGAAGACTAAAGAGCTCGGCCTTTTTTTCTTTTTAAATTTGGCGACAAGGAAGAAAGAAGATAAAAGGAGGAATGTCTTTTTGTTTTTCCACTTGTTTGCACTGTGTGCTGATTGAACATTAGTTGCACTAACTGCTGGTTTTAAATTTTTTTTTTCTTTGGGCGGGAGGGGCAGCAAGGGAAGAAGAGAAACCCTGAAAAGAGAAGAATCTTGATGAACACGAGCTTGTCTGCGATTTCAAATTCTTCAACCATCGACTGAGTGCATTTCAACTTCTCCCTGGTTACTCATCCGTTTTTAAGCTAAAGAGCTTGTTACTTATTCGTGCAAAGTGCCTTATGCTATGAGACCATTCAGAATATCACCTTTCCGACACAGCCCGAGAAATCAACAGCCGTTTTTGGTTTCAGGTCAAAGTTCCCCTCTCTTCCCCCTCTCCTCCTCCCCAAGTACCCAAGCCCAGGGCTGAGAGGTGAAACGTATTGGTAATACTTTTTTCTTCAACTTTTTTTTTTTTTAATTGGAGGAGTTGATATGCAACTGCAGTTCACCCACACTGTAAATACCTGTATTTAAAACGCAACCAACGTAAAATCTGGGCTGATTAGGTGCAGCATCGTAGCTCCAGAAGGAAAGAGTAGCCTGTCATCCTTTGCAGGAGCCATAAGAAAAGCCCTACGCTCTAGCAGAACACTAAAGACTGGTTTCCATAAGAGTCTCCATTAGTAGTTACAGCACTTGATATGTAGACTTGTTTCAGAGCCATGGCCCTCTTTCCTCTGGTGCAGTGTGTCCCATAGAAAATCAGATGTGTATATTGTACAAACTTTGTAAATACGATTTTTTTTTTCTGTTTGGGTTCATATATAACTTTTTCTTTTGTGATGAAGGTTGCTGGGGTTAAAGGGATTAGAGTGATTATGGGAGCAGCTAAAGATGAGAGGGGCTCAGTTTTCTGCAACACTAAACAATGAGAATTGCTCTGACCTCTGTGAAGAGCGGGCCTCTGCAAGCGTCCCTTGTCAGGGTGAGTTTGCTCTGGTGCTCGCAACACTGTCCTTGTATGGAAGAGATCACTTGTGGGGCTGTGAGGCCTCAAAGTCCATAGCTCAGCCTGTTGGGAGAGGCTCTTCGATTTCCCCCTTAGAAACTTGAGGAACTTGGCAAGCTCTGAAGGGGGCCATGATCTGCGTCCCACCATGGCGTGGGGGAAATCCAGCGGGTGTCAGTGTTGCTGAGCAGTATGTGCATAAGGCGTGGATTTGGGTTTAAGAGGAACCGTAGAAAACCAATTTACATGCATAAACTGACAGTTCTGGAGCTTTGTGGGACTGATTTACTTCCTGCAGCATTGTGCATTTTCTGCCCAGAGCGGCCTCTATACAGACTTGTGAGCAGGTAAGGGCAAACCCCTATTAATGTCAGAAGCTGCAGAAAGCTGCTTGCCATCTCCTCTGTTTTGGCATGAACTGCTCTCTGTCATTTTGCATTGTATATTGCTGAAAAGTGCTTTCTGGTCAAGTAGTGTTGCTTTAAATTGTGCCCCTCCCAACATGCTTGATGTTTGGCCTGATCTACAGGCAAAAGGAGTGAGACAAATCAGAAACCGTACTCTTTTTAAATTCCCTTTTAGCCTGTTCACCGACGCTGTCAGGAGGCACCTGGATGAATGCAAACCCTTTTGCTCAGTTGTTTCTCGCGTATACAGATGCTGCACTCACACCACGCTTGCTTACCTTCAAGGCAGGAATTAATTGTCTTAATTTCTCCCCATTTTGACCCTTTTTCTTTTTTGAATTTGAGTAAAATTCTTTGGAACTGCAGGGCGGACTTACCCGTCCGTTTCCTTGAGGATCATAAGTAGAAGTCAGGTGCCTCCTGACACCAACTTTACAAGATGGAAAGGTTTTTGCGTTTGGGATTTTTTTATTTTTTTTTTTTTCCTTTTGTCAGCAGTGACTCTGTAATTGTAGCAAATGCTGCACTAGAGTACAAACTCAAGAGCTTGGTCACAGACACTCTGTGAGCCACACAGCTTACATCTGACTGGCAGGTACTAAATGTAAACAACTTTGGGGTGCTTTTTGGGGGTGGGGGGTGGGAGTTTGTGGGTGGTAACTTTGACCAAAAGTAAAATCTTGCTCTTGTACTGCAGCCAGCTTATGATTTTCCAGAGAGACAGAAGAGGGATCATTTTAGTGCAACAAAGACATGAAAAATGTAAATAAAAGTTTTGTATCTTACCAGGGCATGCACATGTAACAAGAACAGGAATAGTGATGTCGAGTCAGACGTGTGTGCTCTGCTTGGATTTGTGGTAGGTTAGCCTGGTGCCATGCGTTGATGGTCCCTCTTGAAGCACAGAACTTTTGAAAGTATTACTTTAAACTTGGCCTCTAATTGAGGATTGGCACTTACCTAAACTATCGGGGGCACCATTTTTGGGTGGCTTCTTGTCGAGAAGGAAGCGGCCTATTTTCGGTGCTAGAAGGCTATCTCTAACAGATGCGATCTTGCAAATGGAAAGATGCTCCAAAGGACTAGGATAATCCTAGTTTTATTGGTTTTTTTGGGGGTTTGTTTTGTGGCTTTTTTTTTTGTTTAATTTTGTTTGGGGGGGTGGTTGTTGTTTTGTTTTGGTTTTTTTTTTCCTACCCAGGAGTAAGGAGCGCGTAGAAATCTTGGCTTCCTGAGATTCCTTGCGAGCTCCTGTTTCTGCTGGTCACATACCAGCCTTCACGTTTATGCGTTAGTTGGAGCCTTCAGTGATGAGCCCTAGGTCAAATACTTCCTCTGAGAAAGATGACGTGAATGAGAATCTGATGTATTCTACGCTTTTCCTCTCGGAAGTCTGAAAGCGTCACTCCGTGAATCTGAGGAAATGGAGCTTCACAGCTGGGTGAAGTGGCCGTGAAGAGGGTGACATGCATCTTCAGCCGGCTTAACTCGAGAGAAACTACAGGGTGGTCTCTGGGTGTGAGCCGTCAGGAGTGCACTGTCATTGCTGAAGGGCTTTTCCCAAAGGGAGGGGGGTGGGTTGGTCTCAAATACATGTTTCAATTTCCAGAATGAGATGGGAGCATCTTTCCTTTGCCCTCTGTGATTTTTTTTTTTTGTGGGTAAGAACAGGGAAGCTCAACATGAATTCATGTTGTGTGCACGTTGGTATCAAATCATCTCATTCTGATCTTTTGTTCTTTATTTTTACTTGGGATGGGGGAGGGTGTCTGCTGCAAGGATTTAAAAATGCTTCACATGCTTGGGGTGAGGTTTTTTTTTGTTTGTTTTTTTGTTTGTTTTGTTTTGGGTTTTTAGTTGTGGGTGTTTTTTTTTTTTCTTCAAATGCCTGATAGGACACAAACCTGAGCAGACAGCTGTCCTGCCTGGGTTTCTGTTCTAGATGTTTTGGAGATGCCATGCCACGTCTCCCAGGCTGCCGTTGCAGTGGTTCTTGTCCTGGTGCTGGACTTGGTAATGCCGCTGAGGCCAAGCAGCTGTTGCTTTCTGAGGACGAAGTGAATTTTGTTCCCAGGAACTCGCAGCAGTGCGGCCGCCACGGTAAAGGTGGGGCGACAGTAGTCTGCGCAGGGAGTTTTCTGATTGCTGTGAACTTCTGGTCCATCTTTTGTGAATCACAGCTTATCTTCATAATAAAGCAGGTCTCTGGACCAAAGAGCATGCACCCAGTCTTCAGAATGAGGCTTTGGCAGATTATCCTATAGGTTTTGCTCAGTTCACCGTTGTGTTACTAATACGTCCCCCATGTGGAAGCATTGTTAAATTCTGCTGTAGACAAGTTAGGGAAGGGTAAGGAGGGGTGGGGAGGGAGGGATGGGTTTATTAAGATACAGCCTTGCTGTATTTTAACCAATAATTGTGGGGAAGGGGTGTCAAGAGAAGAAAATAGTCGCTGTTCCCTTTATTGAAAGAAACTGGAACTTTTATTTCAAGAAGAGAAATTATTTGTAATTCAGGTGGAATATTGTAATCCAGTGGTCCCTAGTCAGGAGGTTGGTATTCTTACTGTTAACCAGCAAACAACATGGACTAGTCCTTGAAAACATTGAGGGGAGGGAGGGGAAAATTGGCTTTCTGTTAAATCGGTCATTGGCAAATTCTCCAGTGGAGCTCAGATTTTGTTGAGAATGTATTTTCTCTGGCTGTATGTGCGTTGCAGCACCGACTTGTGAAGACCTTCATGAGTTCTGAGTGCAAAAAAGATGAATGGTAAAATCCTGATTTTGTTGATTAAACTCAATAAAAACTCCCTGGAACTCCAATTTGGTCTTGTTTTTTTCTTTTAACTGCGCTGAGTAAAAAGCATGCTGACCTCTTTGTAGAGGACCCTGGCACACGTCGGCCGCTCACAATCAGCATTGGAGAGAAGCCTCAAGAAAAGGAGTCAGTCAGTATTTGGGGGAGGGGGGCGGGGAGGGGGTAGGAAAAAAGACGTGCTACTGGACG
>NW_009603983.1:18010-18444 GCF_000690535.1 Cariama cristata
GGGAGGGGGGTAGGAAAAAAGCAGTGCTACTGGACGGCTGGGATGTACCAGCATCACTGGGAAGGCTGCGGCAATGTGTAGAGGACAGCACAGCAAGTTGTGCCAGAAACGGAGGCTGAAAGTGGAACTTGATGCACAGCAAGGAAGGGTGCTACTGGCCTGGGAGCCTCCACCCTTCCTGCTGCAGCTTGCTCTGCGGCAGGCATGGGGGTCTGCAGGACCCCTGTGTGCCAACCCTGCCTGGCACTGCTGGTGGAAAATGAGGGGCAGCACCTGCAGTGGGACTGCTTGCGGGCTGGCAGGAGTGGGGGCAACTGCTTCCCCGTGATTTACAGGCAGAAGGTGCTGTTAGGGATTGCATGCTGTGCTGTGCTCCCGTGCCCCTTTAGTAGGATCCAGTGGGGTTATGTCCCTATGGCAGGCACCCCCCCCCC
>NW_009603983.1:18455-19842 GCF_000690535.1 Cariama cristata
GGCAAGGTGCAGCATCACTGCAGGGCCGGGCTGCCTGCAGGGCTGATGGGTTGTGCTGTGCCAGGCTGCAGACACGTGCCAGACTGTACTGGGTCTGGCTGTAACGGAATTAATATTCTCCATAGCAGCCCATACTGTGTTTTGGATTTGTGACTTAAACAATGTCGGTAACACACCAGTGCTTTGGCCACTACTAAGCGGTACTTGCGCAGTGCTGACCTTTTTCTTTTGTCTCTTTCCCCCGCCTCCCCCAGCGAGTACGCTGGGGGTACCCAAGAACTTGGGAAGGGATGCAGCCAGGTACAGCTAACCTCAACTGTTGAGACGGTTATTCCACCCTGTATGATGTCATGCTCGGCAAGAAAATCTGCGAGAAGTCGGGGGCGGGGGGGGGGGCACAGTTAAGGTTTGTGCATCTTCCCAAGGAACTCTTACACATGCTGAGGCCCTGCTTTCCAGGAAGGCGCCTGCCAGTGGGAAGTAGTTGAATAAATTCATTAATTCATTATTTTGCTTTGCTTGCGTGTGCAACTTTGCTTCACCTATTAAACTATCTTTATTTTGATCTACAGATTTTCAGCATTTGCTCTTCCAAAGCTCTCCCCTCCCCTGCTGTGGGGGGGGAACGACACAGGACCGGACCTTAGCTGTCAGCCAGAGTGACCCTATCATACAGCCACGTGATTGAGGTAGGTGTCTCAAGCCGATGCTGCTTCAGGCTCCTTAGATGCTACAGCACAACGTGTTTTGACGCATGCCTCCCCTCCCTTTCTCCCTCCTCCTCTGCTGAGCTTGTAGAGGTGACAACAGGCAAACGAACTCGGTCAGATCGTGCTCCTGGGCCACTCGGCATTGGTGAAGCCAGACACAGCTGTGAAACCAAGCTGGTGTCAATGCATGTCCTTTGGCAGATGGCCTCTTGATACAGGGGAGAAGTGAGGGCTTTAGGAAATGCTGGGTCAGAGCCTGCAGAGTCTCGAGTTGTGCTGCCTGTATAAAGCTCTGACACAACGGGGGCACGAGCCCTTGCTCTGCAACATCTCCCAAGGCCAAACTTCCCAGGCCCTGGGCAGCACCGTTCCTGGCCCGAGACCTTTTCATGGGGCAGTTTCCCAATAGTAGTAAAGAGCTGCTGGCCAAAGCCACGCGTAAGCAATGGCTTTTGCAGTTAGTGGTAAAAAATTTAAATGAGGGCAGACGTGTGGGACTGATAACTAGAAGGTCATGCCATACTATGAGCTTGCCGTTAATCGCGCTCTCCTCCTACCCCGCTGGTGGTGGTGGTGGTGTGTGCAGCCTATTGAAACACAGGCCTGTGTGAAGCCAGCGCGGTACTGAAAGCGGGACAGCACTAGCAGATGCGCCCCGCCGACCAAGGCCTGCCGAG
>NW_009603984.1:0-1170 GCF_000690535.1 Cariama cristata
AGACCTGTTGACCCTGCCGTGGGGCAGACCTATTGACCCCACCATGGGGCAGATCTCTTGATTGTTTTGGGGTCACCCAGACCTCTTTACACCCCAATGGAGGGATCCAAAATCCAGCTGAGTATCCCTCCGCAAGAGCAACAAGTCCTTGCGATGCCCTGGAGCCAGCCCCTCCTCCTCGGTGCCACCATCCCAGCCTCATCTCCGACGTGTGACGGGGTGGGGATGTGGGGTGGGGGGAAGGACTTCCCATCCCCAGAAGGAACTCATTTCCCCGTGACTCAACGGGAGCAGAAGGGGCCAAATTTCCCCACCTGGGGTAACTTGGCAGCGAATCAGGGCTGGTTTCGCCTTCCCGACAGGGAGAATCCACCCAGGCCACGCTGGGTCATGAGTGGGAAGAAGTCACCCGCTGGAGGCCAAAGGTACCCGTTGACATGGAGCTGAAGTCTCTATTTCATGGGAAGAGGGGGAGATATTTTTTGGGGGGTTCCCCCCCACTCCGTGGGGGGTCATCATGGTCCCATCTTGGTGGTGGGATGGGATGGAGAGCGGCGCAGACTCGGCTTCACCGCGGCGCGTTCCGTAGGACGTGGCGGAAGGAAGGGGGGTTAGTGGGCTGCAAGAAAACATCTCACCGGCTTTCCCCGGTGGAAGATGACATCTGGCAAGGTCACAGCGTCACGTGTCGTCCCCTGTGGCTCAGCAACAGGGCAGGGAGCCACGCCGGTCACCTTGCGCAAGGTGTCATCCTCCTTCTTCCCCCACGTGGCCAAGACCCGGTGCGTTGGAGGGTGTGGACCTTGTCTGGCCGTCGGAGTGGGGAAAGAGGTTTTGGGCCAGGTCCAAATCCCCCAGGGAGGTGGAGGAACAATTGCCCGTCATTGTTGAGGTCAACGGTGGCCACTGGTGACTTCCAGCTCTCGTTCAGCATTTCACGGGAAGGTCCAACCACGTTTCAGCGTCCCGTTGCCTGCAGTTCAATTGGAGGGTCCCACGTTGGTGGCCATCAGCTGTGGTGGGTTGTCACGTTGGGTTCCAGCACAAGGAACTCCAGTTTGTCCATCGTCCATGGCAGGTTGGTCAAGGTGTCTGTTGGGATCTCATCAACGTGGCCGTGGAGGTCTGGTCATCGTGTTCTTGGAGGTCTGGTCCACGTGTCTGTGGAGG
>NW_009603985.1:0-1851 GCF_000690535.1 Cariama cristata
AGGCGTTTCGGAGCCACACCGAGGTCGGACGGTGAAGTGAGCAAAGACAGAAAACAGATTAAGGAAGTTTTTTAGTTTTTTAGTTTGAGTTGTTTCTCCCTCCGCCCAACGTTAGTTCCCTAATCTCCTTTTTTTTAATTGAAGAAAACCGGTGTGATGGCCACAGAAACAGTATCTGCCGTGCAGATGCACCTTTGTTCCCTTCGGCGTCAACCTCCGCCGCCGTTTGGGCACACAAACGGCCCTGCGTGGCGAAAGGGGAAAACCGGCAATTTTACGGCTACATGTACCGACGGCCGAAAGGCAGGGACATCCTTGGTTGAGGAGAAATATACACAAATTTACTCCTGCGTAGACAACTGAGGTTCACCGAGAGTTCATCATTTGGGGGCTTTGCCTCCCTCGCGAAGTTTCCGTGGAAAGCGGCGTTGCAAGAGCAGGGAGCGACATTTGAAGGGGGTTGGTGCGGGGTGAGTCACATTCCCACTCACCCTGCTTTTGCTGCAGAGCACGATGCAGAGGGGACCCCAGGGCCGGAGGGCGATTAAAAAAAAAATAAAATTAAAAAGAATCTACAAATAAAATTTAAAAGTAGATTTTTTTTAGATCTGTAAAGTCTGAGAAATTAAGAAGAAAGAATTCCCCATCGAACAGGCAAAGTGCACTCTCTGCCATTAATGATGGTCACGTAGAGATAAATCCAAGGAGAAAAACTCCTTGATTCCATCTGTCAGATGTCTTAAAATTTCAAATTAATAGTTAGGAGCAGCAGGGTTACATATTATCGCCGGCTAATCTTGCTGTCTGTGAAACAGTATTGACAGTGGATTTTATGCATCTCTGTGTGTGTATAAATATATACATACATCTTTTTGTGAATATACAGCTATAAAAATGTTTGTACACCCACACCTCAACATATTTGTAAGTGAAGACGTTACTGGAGGAGTCAGAGGGCCTGTCTGCATCTCCATCCCTGATAAAACCTGCTAGAAGCTACGAAATCGCAGAATGCCGTAAAACAACAAATACGGTCCTGTGCTAATGATCACTGACCCTCCGTATCACTCATCAAGCTACTGGACCATTAAAACGACAGGATTTTAAGTTACGTTATTGAAGTCATACGAATTTTTCCCTCACAAATGCAAGTCCTGTTTTGCACAGTTCTGGTACCAACAAACAACCTCAGATTAATCGAAACATAACAACACACGGTCATATCTGAAGTTAGGGAAATATTAGCCGAGTCTGTGCTAATGTGTTTGAAAACGAGCCTTGTATTACACTTGTATCTTGGGGGAAAGGAGGAGAAACCAGCTTTTCCTCCCAACAAAATACTGCAAAGATATTTTCCCAAACAACAACAAAAATCCATCCACGTTAAGCAGTCTCCTTATCCTACATTTCTGCTCTTATTTCTTTTTAAAAAGTCACTGATCCACAGTGACTTTCAGCTGTTTGATGCTGAAAACAGATGCATTTTAATACTATAGTACAACAATCCTGCAAATTGTTCTGAGATGTTCTGATAATAGCATACAGGACAGAAAACGCAATTTTCAGTTACCAAAAGCAGCCATTTTACGTCCTCTTTAAGGCTTAGCAAACACTACCCTTTTAACGAAAAAAAAATTTAAATCAGTATTTCAAAACATTTACGTGAGTTATTTTATCATCTAACAAGTGTTTCGGTAATAAGTTTAGGGGTTGATTAAATACTACACAGAGACGAACTTTAGAGAACATAATATTGGGATTTCCTAGCCTGTAAATGGGCAAAAAAGGCGCACGAAGGGCAGGGGAGGGGAGCGCAGTGGAGAGGTTGCATGGAAGTAACTTGACATACAA
>NW_009603985.1:1873-3233 GCF_000690535.1 Cariama cristata
AATCAGTTGTTTGAAGTTAAGCTAAAAACAAAGTAAAAACGATGAATAGGAATAGTTCATCAGTATCCTTCTACTCTTCAGCTTTAAATGACTGTATATTTGCAAAGATAACTATCCTCATTACATATATTGGGCAAGAACGGGAAAATCTAGCACTTTAATTTCAGACCTTTAGAAGCTGTGCCATAGAGGTTTCTTCTGAACATTAAAATGACCGAAAAAAACCCGAACACCAACCAACCAAAAAAAATCTGAAACAAACAAACAAACAAAGCCCCCAAACAATCCAACAACAACCCCCCAAACCAGCAGCCCAACTACCTGCCGTAATAAAGAATAAATACTTCGGTTTCTGTTTTCCGAGTCGTGTGACATAAACTCTCAGAGGACGCATTTCTGAATGTAGCACGGTGCCCCAAACAAGTGTGAAAATATCCCTAGATATTTTTTACATTTTTCATGGAAATCCTCCAGAAAATTTTAGAGGCATATAATTTCGGTTCCTCGTTTTGGGCTATGGAGTCATGGCAAAGTAAAACGACATACTGGTTCTGGATAAGCACCTGTTTACAAGAAGTAATTAAGCATTCGTCAAGCAAAACATTCCCTTCCTTAAAAAAAATTAATTGCAAAGCAAAGACAAATAACAAATCAACACACACACACACAAAGTAAAACAAATAAAATTTCTCCTATTGTCCTAAGAATTAAACAGGTTTAGATGTTGCAAGAAAAATAGGTCACAGCATGGCCAGTGCTCTGCCGGGTGGGTAGCTGTGGGATTGCCTCTGCCAGCCAGCTTTTGAGTGTCGGTCCCCATCTCGGATCCACTTGGGGTTTGGAAGCAGATTCGTGGACGCTGTTTCAGCGAAAGACTCTCCCTAACACTGCTCGAGGAGTGTTAAAATTTTCTTTGTTCCATCTATTTAATTAAGCAATTTAATTTTGAACAAAGTTTGAGAATAGGACCTCTCTCTTTAATCAGGAAATAAGGGCAAAAAGAGCTGTTTTCTCTTTATTTCCAAACTTGTTTTTTCCCTCTGAAATAGATTTCCATCTGACCCGAATATGAAGCCACCCTCTTCCTGCAAATTGTGGCCTGAAATGCTATGGGTAAGGGGTTCGCTGCCTCAGAGCTGCCAAAATATTTACGAATTACTTTTGTGACTGTAAAGCTGTTACATTCCATTATGAAGGAGTACGGTTAGGCAAAAATCTAATATTTTTTTTAGATTAAACACACATCCTTGCATTACCCCTCCCCAGCCCGTTCAGAATCAGATTTTCAGCACATTTCAGTGACTATTTTAGACCTAACTGACATTTTAGAAGAACTCGATCTCCCCGATGAAAAGCTCGG
>NW_009603986.1:0-274 GCF_000690535.1 Cariama cristata
CCCCCAAATAACTGGGGTCTCATCCTGCCATGTCCCCCTTGAGGAGGGCGTCACCGTGATAAAGATTTTGGGGGGGAGGGGGGACACACACCTTATTTAGGTAAAAACAAACCTAAAAATGCTTGGGGAAAAAAAAAATTAAAATTGAAATTAAAATACAGGCTGGGAAGTGAGGGGGGGTCCTGAGCCGACGCCGTTTCGTGGTCCCGGGAGGGGGGGGAAGAGGTGGAGAGAGCATCGTTGGTGGCACGGAGGCTGGAAAAATGGGATGACC
>NW_009603986.1:305-1372 GCF_000690535.1 Cariama cristata
TCTCCCCCTTTCATTTTTGGTGCTCCCCACCGTGGGTCCGGTGACGACGGTCGAGATCCGAACTCCGGTAAAAACTCTTCCCGCACTGGAGGCAGCTGTAGGGGCGTTCGCCCGTATGGATGCGTTGGTGGGCCGCCAAGTTGGAGCTTTGGGCGAAGCTCTTCCCGCAGTCGATACACGCGTAGGCTTTCTCTCCCGTATGGATACGATGATGGGTGATGAGCGTCGAGCTCTCGGTAAAACTCTTCCCGCAATCCGGGCAGGCGTAGGGACGTTCGCCCGTATGGATCCGTAGGTGACAAACGAGGGTCGAGCTATCCACGAAGCTCTTCCCGCACTGGGAACACTGGTAAGGTCTTTCACCGGTGTGGACGCGTTGGTGTCGCATCAACGAGGAGCTATCGTTGAAGCTCTTCCCGCACTGAGCGCACGTATAGAATTTCTCACCCGTATGGATCCGTCGATGCCGTAATAACGTGGAATTCTCGCTAAAATTCTTCCCGCAATCCGGACACTTATAGGGTTTCTCACCGGTATGGATTCGTCGGTGACGTATTAACGCCGAACCCCAGCTAAAATGTTTCCCGCAATCGCGACAAACGTAGGGCATGTCGCCTATATGAAGGCGTCGGTGTTGAACGAAATAGGAGCTATCGCTAAAACTTTTCCCGCAATCGGGACATCTATAGGGTCGTTCACCCGTATGGGTTTTCCGATGTCGGATATGGGTTGACCGGATACTAAAACTTTTCCCGCATTCTTCGCAAACGTACGGTTTTTCCCCCGTATGTATTCTACGATGTTTAACCAACGTCGAACAGTGACCGAAAGTTTTCCCGCAGTCGGGGCACGTATAGGGTTTTTCGCCCGTACGGATGCGCCGATGAGCCGCTAACGCCGAATTTTGATTGAAACGGTCGCCGCAGTCGGGGCACTTACAGGGTTTTTCGCCCGTATGGATCCGGCGGTGGGTCAATAAAGCCGAATTGCTGCCGAAACCTTTCCCGCACTCGTAGCATCCATAGGGGCGTTCGTGGGGTGGGGGTACCCCCAACCCCCCCGGTTTG
>NW_009603987.1:0-3661 GCF_000690535.1 Cariama cristata
CCAGGCATCCAGCCAGGGTCAACCCATATTCTAAAGTGCACGTGTACAGAAATCTGCCAGAGAAACATTAGGACCACTCAGTGAAGAATCTTTTCTGGGAGCTGCTTATGAAAATTGGTAGAGAACTAGCCTAAAACACAAGAAAAACAACCTGAAAGTGCATCCAGTATCTTCAAGAGTCCAAAAAGAAGCCCAGAGCAAAACAGGCAAGTGAGATGCCAGGGAATGGCCATCAATTACCAGCCGTTCCTTCCAGATTTAACTAGCACAGGTGACATTTGAACTTAAAGAGATCACAGGTGCAGTGTTGACAAGCAACTGCCCCCTCTCAAACACTCAGCTAGCACATTTCCACTAGCAGGGCTGACAACAGCTACTGACTGTCTGGCAGCCAACACAACATAAGCCTTTAAAAGTCTCCAATTTTGAAAAACAGAGGAAAAAAAAAAGTCCATTTGATACCCTGCAGCAATAAAACACAGTGCTCCCAGACTGAGATACCATTTGTTCAACAACAAAAATCTCGGTACAAGGTTTAATGCAGCATCAAACTGATGGTATAACCGGCAAGCAGAAATTGTTCTGCATGCTCTTCATGCTCTCTCAGCTGATCAGTCCCATTTCTGTGCTATTTCTACTGTTTTCCTAGTAACACTAAGGGCTGCTTCTGAAACAACCAAGATCACAGGCAAGACAAAGGTTTTGTGCCATGATTGCTTCTCCACTTCAAATACAGGGTGTAGTTTCACAATATGGCTGAACTGAATCAGCTGCTCCCCACCACTGAAACATCAAGGTCTCATTTCTTCCCACCTCCTTCCAGCTCTGGAACTCATCACATTTCAAGGTTAGCAAGCCAAAATTTCTTACTTGGCAGAAAAATAAAACAACCCACCACCAACCCCAAAGGAAAAAAAAAAAAAATTATTTTTTTTAAAATCAGGTTCATTTGCTGCTGCCTCAGCCTTGGTGAGACTAGCTGATTAAACTTACTGCACAAGCAGCAAACTTCAGAAGCAGCTCAACCTCAGCAAAGGGAAAAAAAGGAGAACTCTGCAGCGGAACCAGCATATTGACAATTCAGCTCAAGCCACCTCATGAAACTGGTACCGTTGGTGTATTTTTACAACAAAGAATTTCAGAGTCAGCCTAAATGTTTCATGCTTGACCCTCCTTCCCACAAAGCCAACAGCAAAGTCCTCACTGAGTGACACGGGAGCAGAAGGAGCTGCAAATATTTAAGAAAACTTCTTAAGCGTACTTAGGCATCAAGATATCTTTTTCATTGCCTAAATTCAAATGAGAATTCCCTCTAGGCAAAGTTGAAGCCTGATCCTCAGTGACAAAACCACCTTTGGAGGCTTCCAGAAAAGAGGTTTGTTTAGTGCAAGAACACACTAGGAAGCACACTGAAAAAAAGACACACCAAAATTGCAGTCAGTAAAGATAGTACTTTAAGAACGCCAAATAGCCCTTTCATCTTTAATTTCCACTTTCTTAGCAAGAGCTTAATCCTAGGGTCAGTCACAGGGCCCCCAGCCCCAAGTTTTAGATAAGCGCAGAGGTGGGTGGGGGGAAAATAATCACTGCAACGGGTTTTTTTTGTTTGAGTTTTTTTGGGGGTTTTGTTGGTTGGTTGGTTTTTTTATGTTTTTTTTACTCTCTTTCAAGAGCTAATTGCAGCCTCTGAAGAGTTTCTGAGGCATCTCGTTGCCCTCTAGCTGCGGCTGGAGGAGTGGTTTACCTTTTCTTCAAACAATCCAACAAACCAGAAATGACAAACCAACAGTTTGGGTATGTACAAGGCCAAAAATAAAATAACTCTAGGCGTGTTGCACTCAAAGACTCCTGACAAAAAAAAAAAAAAAAAAGACAACTGTGTCTGGAGTCCTGTGCACATACCGTTCTCAGTGCACCTACCCCCTGCTACCCACCTCTTGGTAAGGCTGGTCAACACAACTAATTCAGGCTATCAAAAATCCAGCCAGTTCAGGAATAAATGGCCAACATAAAGGTTACTTCAAAGGTTCTCCTTCCATAACTTTGTACTTGGTGATGATACATGTACAAAAGTCACAAGGAGTTGAAAACTTTGGTAGTTCGTGGCATACTTGTCTAATGCCAGTCACAGTATCAGGTTGCTTAGAGGGTCCCTTGACTGCCACCAGAACATTAAAAAAACCACACAGAACACTTTGCAGATGTGGCTTCACACCCTATGCCCATACCTCTTCTCTCCTGTGCTTTTCCTCTTTTGAGATATTATCTGCAGGAGCAATATCTCCAACAATGCATTCAGCCATATCATGAACCAAAGCTAATCGTATGCATCTGACAAGAAGAAAAGACAGAATAATTAGGGTTTTAGCATTTTAAGTTGTATCTTGTTATTCACAAAGCTAAGAGATTGCATCATTTATCCCCTTCACATATTTTACAGGTGGGTTTTTGGTTTTGGTTTTTTGTTTGTCTGTTTTAAACTTTACATAACATTTTTCACTTCTTTCCTAAGGGAAGTAGTTTCCACCTAGACATGATTTTAATTCTTGATTTCTAGCTACTGCTCCTTGTAAACGTAAATTTAAGTATAAATGCACTTTGTACCAGAGTATAACATTCAAAAGCAATTTATTTAGCTTTTGTATGCTTGACTTTTGGAGATGTTGTGATAACTAACTACTTTATACACTTCACATTATTCCTGCAACAGGCAGAACGTAATCTGATCAGAGCCATCCCAAATTCAGTACATAAACTGACATTCACTGCTCTGTAGCTATGTCAGTCTGCAGCAGAATACCCAAAAATGCCTTCAAATCAGCTCCTGAAGGGGCAAAGCAAGCATGATCCCACAGTAGACTTGACAACTCATTCAACAATGACTCTTCCTCTGCTATGCTAGGTGATTTCTGAGGCTCCTTACTGCTGCTGAGTGCTAACTCAAGTCTTTCAAAATCCACACAATGTATGGCTTCGCCTCTGCTGTCTGTTGCTTCAAACAGTGTTTTAATCATCTTCAGCTTGCTTACTTACAGCTTGAGAGAAGGCCAGCTTAGAGCCTCTGCAGGAAAGACTTGCCTCAGCACTCATAGCTTAGCAAGAAAAACTTTTAGCCCCTTTCAGCTCTCCAGGTAAACAGCACCCTGTCCAAAGGATGGAGGGAAAAGGATTTCAAACTCCTTCAGTGTGTTTTAAAAGCTCTTGCTTGGGATGACAGCTATTTTTAGCATTTCGATTGCAGCTCTCCTATAACACTAACATACGGTTACGATAACCAGAGGCAGTCTCACCTGTCCCTGTCAAGGCTTTTGTCTTCGGTCACCAAAGCCATCATCGCCATCCTGTACATGTGATCGGATACGCTCTCTGGCTTCGCCACATTCCTGTACACCCATCCCGTCCGGGGTACTCTCTGCGTGAGGAGAGTGTTACAGCAACGTAAACGTTAAAACCTTAGGTTTTGAAGGACCTCACTTCAGAGACGCCTGTAGAAATTTTGGCTCGCTGTAACCTCCATGCTCCGGTGAGCTTTGATGCTTCCGGGAAACACCTGCCCCAACTACGGGGCTCCCCCGAGGCCGTGAGGGGATGCCTTTACATTGCTGTTCACAGGCAAGAGGCACACCCCAGCACTACCAGCAGCACCAGGCGCCCTCCTCAG
>NW_009603988.1:0-2238 GCF_000690535.1 Cariama cristata
AAGGACCTGGGAGTGTTGGTTGACAGCCAACTGAACACAAACCAGCAGTGTGCCCAGGTGGCCAAGAAGGCCAATAGGCTTGTATCGCCAATAGTGTTGCCAGCAGGACCAGGGCAGTGATCGCCCCCCTGTACTTGGCACTAGTGAGGCTGCACCTCGAATCCTGTGTCCAGTTTTGGGCCCCTCACTGCAAGAAAGACCTTGAGGTGCTGGAGCGAGTCCAGAGAAGGGCAACGAAGGTGGTGAAGGGTCTGAAGCACAAGTCTGATGGGGAGCAGCTGAGGGAACTGGGAGTGTTTGGTCTGGAGAAGAGGAGGCTGAGGGGAGACCTGATCGCTCTCTATAATGAACCTGAAAGGAGGTTGTTGCAAGGTGGGAGTTCGTCTCTTCGTCCAAGTAACAAGCAACAGGATGAGAGGAAATGGCCTCAAGTTGTGTCAGGGGAGGTTTAGGTTGAATATTAGGAAAACCACTGATATGGTTGTCAAGCATTGGAACAGGCTGCCTGGGGAAGTGATGGAGTCCTAATCCCTGGAGGCATTTAAAAGATGTGTAGATGTGGCACTTAGGGACATGGTTTAGTGGTGGGCTAGGCAGTGTTAAGTTAATGGTTGGACTCAATGATCTTAAGGGTCTTTTCCAACCGAAATGATTCTATGGTTCCATGAATCTAGAAGCAAAAATTCATTTAGAATTCATTTAAAGAGAAGATTCTTCTGATTAAACTCCTCCCCAATAACGTCTAATCTCTCCTATCAGTTAAGCTAGCTGTTGACTCATGTTGGTTCATATGTTGTTTATTTGGTCATACACAAAATCTATTTACTGTTCTCTCATTTAAAGAAAAATGCAGACTTGTACCCGTGGGGAACCAGGGAAGGAAGGATTGTATGTACATATTTGAATGAGTATAAACATGTTCAGTTTCCTTCCCCAGGTGTATACTGCCAATGGCCCTTGGCAAATGTAAATCAGCGGAGCTCCAATTACTCCAGCAGAGCTGAACTCAGATGATTTACATTCATGGGGGATTTGGCCAGCTGAGTCTGTAGATAGAACAGCTCAGTGCTTGGCTTTACATTTTGAAGAGGATTGTTGGCAAGAAAGCTTTAAAAGGCAGGGAAAGAACATTTTCCCAGCCCAGGACATTTCTGTAATAATATCTGTTATTTACTCAGTGCAGTCTGGTCTATTCCAAAAGCAATGGAGTTGCTCTTTGGAGCTATTTGTATAATTTATTTTGAGTGGACAAGAAACATAACTATTCCAGGGAGAAAGAAACTGCCCAAATCATCTGTGGAGCTAGGTGGGAAGCTCCTCTCGGCGGATCCCCAGGAACCTCCCTCTGCCTCTGTGCTGCAGAGGTTGAATTTACTATTCAAGTCCATTCCTGCCAGTTTTGTAGGCTAAGGTGATTTGAGGAAGGTTTGACAGAAGAATATAATTGTTAAGAGCTGAAGCAGGCATAGCAAGTATTTTCTCCTTTTCCCTCAAGAACAGATCTGAGCAGCAAGGTGCTACAAATAAGTGCTACAGGTCAATTTAGTGAACAATGCAATATCAGCAAATGTCAAAGGCCCAGAAAGGAATATATGGCCCCAAATAAGTTTCTATTGTATCTAATGTCCACTAGCTGATCTCTGACCTTTTGACATTTCCTTGCATGCTAAAACAAACCCAGATATTTCTGCTAGCCTAGTTCCAATTCACCAAATGTTCTCCAGCTTCCTGACAAAGCTGGGGACAGTCATTGCCTGTATTTGCTAAATCTCCAAACTTCATTTTGGCAAGCATTCAAGAAGGGGACAGGGGTGACTCTGCATAGGGAAAAAGAAAGATGAAGGAATAACCAGGATTTATTCAGGAGATATGAATTAAATGGATTGGTAAGCTTTAAAGGCCATTTCTATCGCTTCAAAATTTAGGATAAGATTAACTCGCTTCTCTGGCACAGTGGAAATCTGCATTAGAAGATGTCACTGTTTAAGGCTGGACCGACTCTTAAAATGGGCCGCAGACACTCTCTGTTAACGTCCTCCCTCCCCCTGGGAGGGGAAAGGACCGAGAAAAGGGAGAGAGACTGACGGATTGGAAATTAAAACTACTTTAATAATACAATAGTGATGGAAAATAGTATAAGGTATTAATACTAGTAGTACCAATCATGGAAATAGGAAGAAAAGTGTACAAAACCGATACTGAGTGTCCCGATGACGGTCAGGGGATTGCAGGCTGCAG
>NW_009603989.1:0-657 GCF_000690535.1 Cariama cristata
CTGGTTAGGAAAGTGCTCTATGGTCTAGTACCTAAAATACTTTAATTTGGAGGGAACTAAGTGGTTTGTTTTACAACTATGAAATGAGTAGTTTCAGTAAGGCTGGGGCTGATAGAGATCTGGAAGATGTGCTAATAATGCCAGAATTCAGGTCAGAAGAAAGTGTTTCTTTCCTATTGTAACCCAGGACTCTTGCATAACTGTTCTTAAACCAGCTTAAGAGATAGCTGAGATTGGGGGGGGCATCTAGTCAAACATTTTACTGATAAGCCCACAGAATCCAAAACTAGGATTGTGCTACTGGGAAGGAAGGAGGACCTGTTGGAGGTAACGATCTGCTGGAGATTGACAGAGGAATTCCAGCGACTCAAATCAACCATGAACCAGATAGACCTGCTGTGACACGTCAGCTGGACTGTAATCTTGATGTGAAGATACCTGAGTGGGTTTATAAATTGTGTCTTAGCTGGGAAAGCAAAGTGTTCTAGTTTTGGGAAGCAGCGTAGAAGCTTTTGTATCTCCCATGCCTTACCTAGACCACGATGCTCACATCTCATGGATGCAGGGGAAGCTGAAGCTCCTGCAGTGCTAAAGCAGACTGAGCATTGATGTCAGATTCCTGCAGTGCTAAAGCAGACTGAGCATTGATGTCAGATT
>NW_009603990.1:0-15108 GCF_000690535.1 Cariama cristata
GTCACTCTATATGGTAAGAATCAAATAGCTTATTTCTTCCAACGTATCCAAACAATTTTTGACAATAATCAACCATCTAATAACAAGCTTGGTGCAGATATAGGATGGTCAAAATTAAAGATACTTTTGCTAGCTGTCATTAGAGGTATTCACCGCCTACCATTGCTCGCGTTCTTTGATCAGACTTAGCACAACTTTTGTGGCTTGGTTTCTAGAGCAAACATATGCATTTATTATTATAATTATTTACTAAAAATACATTTTTAGCAAATATTCTTGCATATCTGGTTAAAATGTGAATAGTTCTACAAGTAAACCTGTTTGCAAAAAAATCTGAGGAAAGCAAACACAAGTGGTCAGAACATAGAGCCAAAAATTATTTTTAAAAATATTTAATACTTTTTTGAGGAATTAACTCTGCTCTACTGACTATATTTGCATATTTGCATTAGCCCAATATGTTTTCATTACCAACATATGACAAAATTTTAATTCATGTGGTTTCATGCTCACTACATTTCCCTTTGCAAACACATATACTGTTACAGTTCTCCTTTATTTCATCCTGCTTCTAGAAAACTGTGTTGCCTTTTCTATGCTCAGGATGAGCTGCCTGCACATATGTGGCCTAATCTAAAATCCACTGATGGTGATGGCAAGACTTTAGTGAACTTGACTGTGCTTGGTGTTAAGCCCATATTACACCACACGGATGCACAATAGTCCGAATGACACCCCAATATTCATGAGTCTCCTGAAGAACAAAACATCGTCATTGCCATGTTACCACCATGTTTGGAGCAGAAGGATTTTGAGATCAAAGGTCCCTACAAACATCTCATGACTCTGCGTTTCTGCTCTCTCAGTGCCACCCCATTAACAAACTCTGCAGCAAATGACAAATTTAAAGCAGCTGAGACCGAGGCTGTACTTTCAATAAACAAAACTAAGTCTTGTGAATTCTAAACAGTTCTGAAAAGACTATGCTTCCTGGTGGATCTGGCACCAAGAGCCATTGCCAGGAAGAGGCCTTCTGCAGGTTAGGCATAATAAAACTTGACATGCCTTTACAACAGCTCAGAGCACAGACTAGCTTGGGAATGATCACAGGGCTGCCCAGAACTTTTTATTTGGAAAGTTCTTCTGACTTTGCCTTGTCCTGTCTATACAGGTCCGTATTATGGGTATCCTTCTTTATTACACCACAAGAGTTTTATTAAAAGCAGAACAACCAGGCCAGTCCCTGTGTCAAAAAGCTGAGGAAATGGCTACTTAATTGCTGCCAGCTTTAGAGGAAAGAAAAACTTGGAGGGTGGTCTCCTTTCCCTTGCATAAAGCAGCCAGTTCACAGTTCACTGTGGAGTTAGAAGTGACCACCTCTGAAGAGAGCCAGGTCTTAGCTCTCATGGCCAAAATTGCATGGTGATGCAGAACACCTACTCCGCTAAGCATATCCTGGTGAGTGTGCAGGTGGCTCTAGGACTGTTTGCTGGCTTAGGTACAGCACAATTTGACCAATGTAAGAGATGTACTGTTATCTGAACTGCCATTCTTTTAGAAAAACAGATGCGCAAGGTATTTCATCCAAAGAGAAGCTAGGCAAAAATAATCTATGTTTAGGTTTTATTTTGTTACAAGCAAGGACTTCCAACATCTTTCTGATTCTTGATGCTTTATTTTCAATTGCAGGTTTTTAAATAGTAGAGAACATTAGAAATTACCTCAGAAGACACTTTAAAGCTATAGGATTTCTACCCCTTGTGATTTTTGAAAGGCTCTCACAGGCTGGGAGGGACCTAGGGAGGACACCTCATCCAACTTCCTGGGTCACCAAGAGGGATAAAGGCTAAGATGATACATATGAAGTATCCAAAATGTACTGTTTTGATATCACATGACTTTTAAACCAGTATCACAAAATTTTAAGGACCTAATCCATCATCTTTGAACAGCTGATATTGACAATACTGCTAATGTTAAGTGTCTTTACATGTCCTGCACAATGCCTGTTCATGCTGGTCTGACTATCTTCCAAGGCAGGTAAGTGCATACCACAGCTCAGTAGCTTTACCTTATGTAAGTAAAGAAAAAGAACAGAACGAACTATCAAACAGAAGAATCCATTAATTGTCCTTCAGGTCAGACATGGACATAACCTCAACTACTGGATTGGCCCTTCACTGTAAGAAAGACCCCACATATCCTATGGATCTTGTTATGTATTGACCCCCAGTTTCCTCTGGGGTTGTCTGTTCCTGCTCCTCCAAATGAGATTGGATGCCTGTACAAATCCCAGCATTGGGATTCCTCAGCTCTTCCCTAGCTCCTGCATTCTGTTTTCTAGCAGAGCGGGACGAGTTGCTTTCTCAGGTTTTTAAAATGCTCATAAGCTCTGTTACAAAGTAGTATGTCTTGCAGCACACAATCCAGTAGCATGAAGTTAACTGCTCTCCTGAATACTAGCCACTTTTCTCCAGACCTAAACAAATAGTTCCTGCTTTGTTTCTGTTTGTGTTTTGCCTCAAAAATGCTGACAATGGATATTTAGCATTACGGGGGAAATGAAAAGAGCAAGCATATCAGCTCAGGAGCAAGCCAGAGTCCAATTCAAAGATGTGTGAAGCTGTGCTACTTCACGGTTCACAGCAGGAACTCAGACCACACCTAATATAGAGGGAAGTATTAAGAAAGAAAACAATAAAAAAGAACACCAGGTTTTCACTTGCTGCAGGAATCTGCACTTTCTCAATCTTTCAAGAAAAATTTCAAGAAAATTTGCCTGTAGTTAATTTATACTCTGGGAAGGTCAACATCTCATGTGTGCAAGGTTGGAAATGGGGACACTTTTCAGCCAGACAACATGCCCATCCACTTCAGTGGAACTGACATCAGACTCATCACCTAGCATGCATCCTACTGTAAGATTAAAGTGCCCTCTATAGGAACCTCCCGGGGAGGAAAAGTCACGATCAAATATGCAAGTTACTTTTTTGCCTTTTTAAAAAAAACCCAATCGGACATTAAAAGCATGATACTACGGAGAGAATCTATGCTTAATTTATAATTGGAAATGGTCTGATAACTTCTGAAGAAACTGATAGTGGTGATATTGAGAACGCTTTCCTTAATGGGATGGTTTCTCTTCCTTACTCTTCCACAGGCTCTTCGTTCTGCTCTCTTCTACAGGTGGCTACTGGTGTTTCTGGCTCTAATGCTATTCTCTAAACAGGATTAAATAAATGATCTGGTAAAAGAACAAAAAACAAACAAAACCCTAAAGAAGCCCAAATCTTTCCAAAAAAACCCCAGAATTGCTAGAGCCAGAACAAGCGACTGAGGACATGAGTAGGCAGAGAGCATTGGTTTTGCTGTTGGATAAACGTACAGGTAGCCACACATTTGAGGGGCAGTTTCGTATTACAAATGCTCACATTTACATGAACCATAGGACAGAACTGGTGACCAAATACCTCAGTCTGGACCAAATAGGACAAAATATAGACCTCATAAAATGCCCCAGTATTTAGCTAGCATTGTTTAAAAGTTATAATCTAACTGGAGGACAGACCCTCAACAGGTGTATACAAACTGACACTTGATAATTACGATCTCCACTTTGCAAACCCCTTGCACTATTTATTAATTTAGTAGCTGTTCATAGGAGGTATCCTTCATGCCTACAGTAAAAATACAGAGGGACAGAAAATCCAGTCCAGTAAGAACCCTGTATCCAAAACAAAATGTCCCAGATTTTCTAGCATGAGCAAGTGCTTTCTACAGACCCAAAACAACATACCACTGTCACTGTAGCTAAATGCCATTTAATTGGCAGCTAGAAAAGTCTATAATACATTTCTTCATGGAAAAATGTTTGAGCTCTTCCAGTTTGCCAAGATGCTAATTAAAAACAGACGGCATGTTATAAAATCCTTTCCTTGACCTGTGCTATCTTACATTGCCCTTCTGTACTTTTTTCATGGCATTGGCTCCCTGCAGAGTTATTCTAATCCTTATAAACTTGTATTTAATTTTCCTTGTCATTTTGCAGACAGAAAAAAAGTAAATAGATGTTATTTATTTAAATGTACATAGGAAATTTATTTTTTACATGGCAGAGATAACAGGCTTTTGAGGAGAGAATCTTTACTCATTAAGAACAGAAGGTTTCTACGTCCTGAATAATTCACAATGAAAGAAATCCTAGCGCCACTGAACTCACTGAATTAGCTCAAGTAAAAGCCTCGCTGGAGTGCCACTGACATAATGAATTGCACAATGAGAAGGACGTGCCTCATCAAATACATATTATTGTTTCATCATTGCTAATCAAAATGCTTTACAAAGTGCAGGTTTGGATCAGCATGGAAACATTTTAAGGCGTCGTCGGTGATAGCTCCACAAGTGTATTTTACTGATGTTTTTATTGTTCTTAACAATTCAAGAAATTTGGAAAAATACCTTATTTTGGTAAGAGTTAATCCCTTTTAGCTCAAGCAAGCACTAGACCTGCCTGACACCCACCCTACCCTGTGGTGGGCACGCTGCCACTGCACAAGCCCAGCACAGGTTTTCCATCAAATAAGGTACTGCACCAAGCTGAACTCCCCAGTTCCTTTTGCTTATGAACCACATCCCCCTGCAGAGACGACTTTGCAGGGCTGAAGAAGTCCATCACATCTGTTTGCTTGTATGCCAACATGCTATTTACTCAGTACAGCTTTAAGAAAGGATTTGCTCTTTTGGCTGCTGGCTCTCTCCCTCTGCAGTGGGAGGGCAAAACCAACACAACATCCTTATCTAAGAACTGGCTGTAGTTTTAAACATAATTTTCATAGCAACAGAGATACATGTTTTAGTTACGACTGCTCTGAAGCTAAAGGATTTTCCCTACCTTGAGTATGATAACGTTCACATTTTGAGCTTACAATGCTTCCTATATATCACTTTTCTAAGACAACAATCCAAATTCTATACAGCCGATTTTCTTTTAGATACTAATCACTTTTAGGCATCTGCAAGTTCCCACTTTTCCTGCCCTTGTGATTTAGGCAAAGGGCAATTAGAACTGGAGGGCCTAATTCCCAGCCTCAACATAATACATCAGGAAGAAGTAATAAGCTCCTTCATGAAGCAATATAGCTCCCTAGCTAACTAAATGGCACACACTACTGATTAAACAAAGGCACATGTGGCTTTTTTCCCTAACCATTTTTTGAAGCAAATGGATGAATATATAAGAGAAAGACAAAAAAACAGCAGTGGGAACTCAGAAGTAGAGACATCACAGAAACCAACATCTTGGACCCCAGGCATTGGAAAGGGGGACCTGCGAAATGTCCCTAGAGAACTTCTTGGAGCAAGCATTGGCTGAAAATAGCTTGGAATTGCAAATAGTCTCCTGCTGTTCAATTTGGTCTTCACTCAGGGAAATGAATGTTATACATTCTTTGCAAATAAAGACTAAAGCAAAGATAGCTGATGTCATTAACAATTTATTTTCCTAAACAGAACAATCTGAAATAATGACCTTTAGATAACTGCTCAGGTCAGAAGTAGTAATAATGCTCTACTTTATGTTTCTTGACACCTCTGCCTCCCCCTTAGGGAGGCAGATCTCCCTTCATATGCACATTATATATATTAACTTCTCTCTCTCTCAAGAGCTATATATAGCTTCTATTCATAGGCGAGCACCACAACCACTTATTCATTCTTTTCATGCTTTACCTGCTGTTTTCAAAGCTGCCCTGATGCTAAAAATAGCTTCGCGTATTAAAGGAGTGTTGCTATAGATTCAGAATGGGTGATGTTAGGAAGACAGCTAAATCCCTCTTTGCTGAGGACAGGGAGGATTTGCGTGGATGTGGCCGACAGGCAGCTGTATTATTATCTGTCACCTGGGCTGTGGTGCCATTTCATAAAGACTCTCAGGTTCCACGGTTGGGCTATTTGTGTTGTTCTAAGACTGTGCTGAACTGCAAATCAATACAAATCATGGATGTCACCATACATTTAAGGCTTTGTTTTCCATACTGTAGTGTTAGATCACAGTACAACAGTACCTTCATATATTAATAGCACATTAGCTTCTTTTTAACTGGGAAAACAATTTAAAATTCTGTTGTATGGGCACATTTTTCTGCAGGCATTGATGTCTCCAAGTAAGAAAATACCAAAATGCTTCGCTAGTTGTTCTTACTACAGAGTTGAAAGGATGACAATTCATCATCTATTTGATTACTTTCAAGACAGCAATGAAACCACATTAAAAAATTGTACTACATACTGTTGTTTTGAACTTCTGGCAGTGTGTCCTCTGACAATGCTGACAAAGCTAATGTTAATTTTGGAAGCTACCTTCCTGTCTACAATTTAATGGACAGTGCAAGTGAAGAACTGCTTATACATAACTTTCCAACTCATTTACTGCATAAAACAGTGAAGTGTGCTATAGATAAGTGTCATTTGATTGTTAAAGTTATGAAACCTACGTTTTCAAAATTTGTCT
Source organism: Cariama cristata (assembly GCF_000690535.1). Taxonomy (NCBI): domain Eukaryota; kingdom Metazoa; phylum Chordata; class Aves; order Cariamiformes; family Cariamidae; genus Cariama; species Cariama cristata. The sequence continues at coordinate 6,509 of NW_009603990.1, forward strand.
GATGAAAATTTTGGAATTATAGGAAAGATTTTATTTTGTCAACCTTGAACATGTGGAAGTTTTCAGGACTGTCTCTAGAACATAGTTATCTCTATACTCTGCAATTAAAAGCATCTTAAAATATTTTCCAGCTTTTAGAAATCACTTTTCTACATTAGGAGAATATCACTGGTTGCTTCCTTTCAGGATGATGAAGATCAGATTAATGGAGATATGCAAGCGTCTGAACAAAACCCACTTTTCTTTCATAATGTAGTAAAATCCTTCCAACTGGTAACAATCTGATCTTGAATTTGAAGGCAAGACAAATGAGTTAAAGGGTAAGTTGCACAAAAGAATGGATGGCAAAATATTGGTCATTAAAGTAATTCCTACCTAGAAACACGGGACTTTTATTCCACAGTATATATTAGCTCCCAAACATGTAGTAAAACAGCTTCATTTCTCTCTACAGAATACCTTAGACTTACTCAGCTATGTTAACTTTCTAAAAAATTAGGTGATTTTATAAAATTACAATGAGAAGTTGAAGCTCAACAGAAAATTGTATGAGAAAGATTATGCTTCAGGAGTCCTGTATTAGGAACTGAATTTAATGTTTCATCTCCAAATACTAATTTTCCTAGTTCTTAAAACCTGTGGATGGATGATGACCGTATCTAAGATAAATTAGGTAGTCAGAAGAATATTTTCCCTTTGTTAACAGACTCAGATTATAGAAATCTGCCAAATACTGACTCTGTTAAGGCTGAGGTTCTAATAAAAGTTAGTTGTACAGGGAAAGAAAAAAAGATTGACTAAAACAAAATTATTAAAATATATTGAAATGGATTCTAATACAACTTTAAAGAATACAACCCATCTTTTCAGAACTGTTTATTTGAGGACAGCGTAATGCAAACTTGAGAGAAGATTCCATGACATGCTAAAGGAAATGTTTTTTTCACTCAAATCTCACTTCATGTCCTGAACCCTTATCTTTCATGTGGTTATGTTTTATTTCCATTCAAGAAAGGCAGTCATCTAGATATGTAACTGAATGTTGTTTCAGTAAGCAGCAAGAACTCCCCTGAGGTACAAGCTGGAGTATTTCTTTTTACTTGCTATACTTTCCTCAGCAGTTTTTTGAGTCTGAGAGTCTGATATTTTTACTTCTAGAGTTGTGGATATTGCACAGCTCAGTGTTGCTGGCTGTAAGTAACAGCTCGATATTTGAAACTAAGTTCGACTAATTGTTCCCATTTAGGACAGTTATCCTTCCCGTTCCACTTATGTGCCACGGACTGAATAGCATCCTGGCAATACTTTCAATAGAAAGGTAGATAGTATTTCAGTACTTTATGTCTGAATTATATTGGTCATGAAATAATATAAAATTGTATTTAATTTGAAATTTAACCCCTATTATTTTCAAAATCTGACAATCAGTAGTATACTTTTACTAATGAAAGGTCAGTTCCAGCAGAATGGTTAATGGTATTATTAATCAAATGAGGTCTCACAGTACTACTTTACAAGCATGTTCATAAAAAAAGTGAAATTGGAATTTTTACTGATTCATCCTACTTCACTGTTCAGAGCAGCCTCTTTATATCCCTGTATCCTTCAGTTTCCACTGAATGATCAGCTGTTGATCACCTCAACCCAGATACTATCAGCCTCTACATGCAGTTACTGTACTACTTTACTACGTAATCCCACTGAAATCATAAGGTGAAATGAGGGTTGATTCTGTCATCATTACACCTTCTTATGCTCTTATACCTTATTTTTTAAAATCTATCTGTGAGATTCAAAGCATTTGACTACAGCACTGCATATTGCAAATAATCTCTGCTATGAAATATTTTCTTAGCTTTAGGATAATCGGTGGAAAACACTGTGATGAACGCACCTGACCAGCTACACAGTACAGTTTGCAGGACTGACCTTCTTGATTCCTGGATCAAGATCTCAACTTTTGGTTAAGATGCAACATATCTCTAAAAAAACAGGTGTTTTCTGGAACACATATGTAGGAATGAGACTTTATTTCTCTATTACATTACATCTTAGACTTAGACTCTGAGGCACCTGTCTGTTCCAGGTTTTCTAGAATGCTAGGTATGTGAACCATGCTTAACTGCTTCTATGACTCAAAAGACAGTGACTTGGCACTCACCTTTTCATACAGAAGACTTTAGATTCCATACATTCAACTGTAAATGATTTGTACCTTCCCTCAATTCTCATCATAAGTGAATATTATGAATATACATATATGGTAGACATTATGCACAAAAATGCATATCAGGAAACAAAGGAATGCATATCTTTTCCACTATGGTTTAAAAGTGCAATGGACTGTAATTTTGCTCACATATTCTTTTTATTTTCACAAAATAAATCCAGTGGGAAACAGTATAATTTAAAGAAAACAGGTACATTGCTTGTTTGTCAGTTGGTTGGTTTTTTTATTTCCACTTTACTATGTTTTCCTTCTCTTCCTTATTATTTTCTTTAATTTTTTTCATCTTATATAATAACTCTAGTATCAAACTGGAAAACCCAGATTTCCCTTTTTCTTGGATTTATGTATTTGAATGCCATCAGTTGCTTTCCACCATAGCAGATCTAGACACAAAAGCAGGATTAAGCATTCTTTGCTCTCTTAGGAAAATGTTCATACTTTGGGGAATTTAAACATAATGCACTTCTAAAATCTCCTCAAATGAAAACTGGAACACATTGGAGGAGTTAGTTTCTGTATTCTACTTATTTCAATGCAGGCTGATAAAACTAAGAATCAGTATTTTGTGCATATTGATAATTACTTTTTAATTAAATTCTTGATAGGCTGAAGTCACTATACTTGTTTATGCATGCCTACGTGCATGTGTAATCTTTCAGTGAGCTTTGTTCTCAGCAGAGCTGCCAGACTGTAAGCTCTGGAGACCAAAATTACCTGCCACACAAGAAATGTAGCACTAGCAGTGACAATTAAAGGACGCTAGACAGAAGCCTACATAATATATCTCAAGGGGATGTATTAGGTAAAATTCTTTACTTTTTGCAAAAAAAACCCCAAACTTTAGAGATAATATGGATGGCTGCTTCCAAGAATTATTTTTTGATGAAAGTCTGCTTTATTATTTCCATAAGTGAATCAGTCTTTATAGGTTCATATCGGCATTATTTACAATACACATCTTAACAAGTGCTTGTGACCTAGTTTATTTTAATGACATTTTTTGAAGTTCACAGAAATTTTAGGATCAAGGTTGTTGCTACAAGTGTTCCCTTAATTGCAACAGAATGAATGAATGAAACAATCTGGTTTTCAAGATATTATGATACAATTCTTACACAACTCTAGTCATACTCAAGAGAATGAAAACAGATGTTAGAAATTAAAAGTTATAGTTCTTCATGTATCTGTGATTCATTAGCGTATTAAGAGTGTAAGTGATGCTACCATCAAATAAAGTGTTGAGCATGACTTAAACTACTTTAGTCCATGATAATGAAGATTAAGACTGCTCCTCTGCCAACAGTAACAAAAAAATTATTTTGTGAATTGCGCTTAAAGTTGAGAGGCCTCATCTACATCACAGCAGGTGGAGCTAATGGAATAAATCAGGTTAGGCTGTATTTTCTAACATTGTGGCCTAAACTGGGATTCTATTTACCAAACCGATCATCTAATAAGGGCGCGTATTTTGTTTCTTGGGAGATTTTCACATGAACTGAAAGTTTCAACTCCATTTTTAATAAAAGCCTTTGATTTTTGTTTTTATCCTATCACCAGAACAAGCTTAATCTGGAATTTGAGATGTGCACTGTCCTCTTCTTGAGCTTTGCATTATTGTTTATAAAACTAATTCCCAAACTTCAGTGTCAAAGTGCTCTATAGATGGCCTTCAGATGAAGTCTGACAGTGCATTAGGCAATAAGTAGTTGTGGAGGTTTGCAGTGATTTGTTCACCCTAGAAGTACAGGAGCCTGGAATAAGAAAGGTCCATGGGTCAAATTCTACTTCATGTGGCTTTCTAAAATTCTATCATCTGTCGGCTCTGCCTTTAGTTACACAGAATCGGGGCCAGATTTTCAAAAGGACCAAGTTTCTCAAATTGTTCATCACAGTGGAAGCCTTAATGTTCTAGAAATTCTGTTGCCCCACAATGTATCTGACATTGATCTCCAATGGTGTTAAAACAGGAATAATGAAGAGGAAAATTTCCACTGATAATTGGAATTTAGGAAATTATATACCCTTATAGTAGGATTAGGTATCATATTATTATCTCTATTTTATCTTATTAACAAATACAATGCAATACAATGATTGTGGTTACTTATACAAAGGTCTGGGATTTTGGAACAAGGGAGGAAACTGATGAATGCTCAGATGCTATTTTTTCAAAGGCACTTTTCTAACAATGATTACACACTGAAATGGCAATTGCAACTTCAAAATAGCATAAAACAGCACAGCTGCTGTTGAAATAATGGACATAGCAAGGGCTTGTCTATGATACTTTCTGTAACTGACTCTATACTGGAAAAAATTTTTAATCCAGAAGTGCTTTTATTGAATAAATTACTTTATCAGCCAAACAAATAAAACTGCATTTGCCTTTTAGCACAGCAACATTGACATCTAGTGGCTAGTTAAACTCCATGTTTGATATCCTTTGTACAACAAAAATCGTGGAACGTACCATTTACTAAATTTGACAAAATAAATATGCATTGCAACAGCCTGCTCTCTTGATGTAACCTCTAGATCATTACAGAATGACGGTAGTCTTTAATGACTAGTCTGGAGTGACCAGTCCCAGTGATGGGAACCAGTGAGCGTGAGCCATTGCCCCTCAGCACAGCCCCACTGGTTCTTCCTGACTGTCAAGAAGTCAGGCTTGGGAGTCAGCTGCTGGACTGAAGTATATACCTTTCTCAGGGCTTCTCGGGAGGCTTAGTGCATCCCTAAAGTTGTAGACAGGTACATCTAAAACAAGAAGAACTACACTTACTGAATGTGATGCTACTGGCATATGTGAACGTCCATTTTTAGTTCTACTTGCTTTTCTACCAACTACTAGGGGGCTTCAGATACAGGGAGATGAAAATCAGGAACATAACAGATGCCATGAGACTGTGTGACTATGAAAACACAAAAATAAATGATTTGGCAATTTACTTAATAGACATGTGGAAGACAGGAAGGTGCCAATACCAAATAATGTTAGAAAGTCTAATTTCCTCATTTTTCAACAAAATAACTGGCTTAATGGAGAAAGATGAAAGATTAGACAGGATAAATCTCAATTTTACTAGCATTCCTGATGGTTCCACATTACTTTCTCATAATCAAACTCAAATGTAGTCATACATGTCCACCTCAAACAGCTGTTATAATTGATATGGTTGTCAGTGACGGCTTTGCCCTCGCTCTCCATACCACTGGTAGCTACCTCTTCTGGCCTGCTGGCAAAGCTGCCTGATTTGCTTCATTAAAAATTGGACCAATTTTTTAATTGGTTAGCTAAACTAATTTTGACCAAACAAATCAGAGGCTGTTCAGTTTAAGCAACTTTACCAGAAGATCTTAGGAGGCAATAATCTCCTGCAGGAAGGTTGAGGTATTTCTTCTGAGCTAAATACTGATAAGGACTAAACAGCTATGCTTAGTGTTTCTTAGAAATATAAATTCAAGTCTGAAGAAGAGCAATAAAACATATAAGAGTTCTCAAAAAAGTAACCTATATGGAAAGGTTGAAGTACTCTCATTTCTTTAGCTTCAAAAAGGGAAGACTGTGGGCATATATATCTTCCAGTATTTAAAGATTTTTTATTCAAATGATGATCAATTCTTGCTTTCTGTACCAACTAGTGCAGGGCATTAAGAAATTATCTCAAGTAGCAACAAAGGATATTTATCTTATATATTAGGAAAAAACCCTATATACCTAACAGGTACAAATGACACGAGTCAATATGTATTCTTAAACCTCTTGATGTCAGCAACAGTTTTACCACCCATTTAATGAATTTTGGTGACTGAGAAGTGGTAAATTCAATCAAATATTTTTTGTTTAGTTTTTTTTGCATACTGAGGCTATCTCCATGGTCTATATAATATGATCTCAGATTACATAGGTGACTGGAAGAAAGATAGTATGAATGTAAATACAGAGAAGCTGATGAACTCTTGGGATTATTTCAGAATCATGGACATTACCTTGCATTATTAAGAATATCGCTGGGAAGATTTTTGGGGGAAGAAATTTCCATTTCTTCTCAAAACTTTCTATGGAATTGTTACACTGAGTCATCAGAAAAACTGAGTGATTAAAGTTGAGTAAGAATATGTCAATGACTTGAAAACCTGGGACAGAAAACATTTACTTCTTGAAGGTTTTAAAATCATGTCTGACTTAAGCTTTCTGGATACACTAGGTCTCATACATAGCCCATTTCTAGATTTAGGGCAGGAGTAAAGTAAGGACTACAGTGATGTTGTCTCCTTTATGGGCCATGAGGTTTAGGGCTACTGGAATTTAAGAGTACACTTTCACATTATTGTTAAGCTGATCTAATAGAGAGCTGCTGCTGCAAGGGCCACAGTTGTTTCTCACCTCCCCTTTCCCTCCTGGGCCATCCCTCCATGCCTAACCTTTTTTTGCACCGCCACTGTTATTCATCAGACACCACAGCAGGATAGTCAGAGGAGCTAGACTGGCAGAAAATTAAATACTACACTTCAGCAGAAGTGGTCAGATGAGCACTAGCGCCAGTTCCAGAAGAGGAATGCTCTCTTCAGCAGCAGCTAACCCATAGATTGATTTACCTGTAATGGAAAACTGCGCTCCTAAGGTTTGGTTGTACAGTCACTGAAATCCAACTTAAAACTACAGCACCTCCTGCCCTGCAAAGAGTTATGCCTATCTCTTCTCTTCTTTTTCCCCATATCTTTCAGTCCTGTGGGACTTGTATAAGCGAAGTGTCCTTTCTGGTGTCAAAGCATATTGATGCCAGATTTAAACTATGGAGATATTCCCACAGGATCAAACTACAATGCATATACGAAGGGCTAAGGACAGGTCCAGTTTCAACTTCCAATTTATTTAGGAGGTCATTTCTGATCCACTTCCACAGCTGTAGCTTACTGTAGCCCACATATAAAAAGCAGTCAGGTGATGTTTGAAAGCAACAGTCAGACATCAGAAAAGCATAATGGAGCAAGATGAAATTATCTAACTGCTATTCTCAGAAAAGCTGTTTATAAAATAATTTCAGCATCTACAACAGTTGCTGTAGTTGGACTTCCTGCAGAATTTTCCTCTGTCCCAGAAGCTTTATTTTTTCTACATGCAGGCTTTTCTGGCCACAGCACAATGCCAAGAGATTCAAGAATTGTAAATCTTTCCTCTACCTTTCCCACTTTTTTTCAAAGTGCATAATCAATGATATGTTGGCCTAGTTTCCAGAATCAAGTCAGGATTCATTCACACTAAAGCAGTCTGTCATTTCCGTAAGTGAGGAACAACAAAAAGATGCCTGCTATTACAGCTTTGTGGGTATACATTATTTATTTTGAGATATTTAAATTATTAATTAGGATAATTCCATTTTTGCAAGAGTCTCTGCCCATTACAGGAAGCGGGCCACAGTGAGTAGGGCTTCAGAAGAGTACCACATACACTCAAATAACCATATTGCCACTCAATTCCTTTCCATGGGACACTTTAGCATCACCTTTAGATCCCTTCAGAATGATAATAACATAAGAAATGACACAAATACTAGGTCAGGAGAAAAAATACTTTTGCTTTTAAAAATGAGATTCGGTAGACACGGTAAGGAGGTACATTGTCAACTATAGCGTGCGATTGCCTTACTGCATAATAGCAGCTAGCCACAACTTATATATTACGACAGTAGTAGTATTGCAATTTTGAAATTTTCCCTGTGTTAAATGTACCTGTGGTTTAAGACTCCAGGAATCAATAACACAGCTGGAAAGTCTGATACAGTTCAGAAGAAAATACCTGTGATGGACTAAAGCATTTCAGACCTCGGCAAAAAAAATGCTGGTTCAGGTATGAGGCACTCTAATGGGAAACAGTATCAACTCCTTGACAGCTGTTTGCTGTATCTGATGACTTAATGGTGAACATCGGTATTTCCCAGCTAGCTTCTGAGAAAACAGTTTTAGTTTATAAAGCTCCTCTCTCTGATGCAACCCACAGGCTCCCAAACTCTATCACCCAGTTGCCGTCGGTCTTCACAGAAAAACTGGGTCACATATTGCCTTTCCTTCTTCTAACTGCGAGATGCGATTGAAAAGAAGAGAAACCGCTAAAACATGTGGAAATCAATGTTACATATTACCTTGCCGAGGCTGCTAGGGCGTTAATACGGCTGTGAACGAGGTCTGTGCCGCGGGGAGAGCAGCGCACGCCTACTGCGTGAAACCCGGCTCCGGGAACGTCTGGCAGCTCCTGCCCGCCGAGGAGCACCCTCCCAGGGCCCTTCCTCCCTGAGGGGCCTCCTCCAGAGCGACACCTCCCCTGACCGACCCCTCGCTGAGGGTCCCTTTCAGCCGGGCCTGAGCCGTT
>NW_009603991.1:0-2211 GCF_000690535.1 Cariama cristata
CTCATGCTTATCTGATCTGCGCCTCCGTAATGATGCGGTTAGAATTAAATTATGGTGTTTTAATGTCGTTACAGCTACATTTACCAAGCACGTTTCTTCCTGACGTACAATGCTGGAATTTAAGATATGGCCGGAGGCTGCATACGCCTTCTTGTCTCCCAGGCTTGTCGCAGTCTTCTCACGTGCTACGGCCAGGCCCTGGCCAGAAAGGCAACCGTAGGAGTCCAGTTCACATCTGCTGCTGGAAAGCTAGTGAATTACGTTAAAGGTAAATCGGGGATGGGGGGACCGAGGAGCCTTGGTAATAGCCACCGCGTTCAGCGAGCGAGGCCCCTGCCTGCGCGCTGCCGTGCGGCGATGCTGTAACGGGGCCGGGCGTAGCTGAGAATACAGCCCCTCGCAGGGACATGGCGAGGTGACGCACGTGGGTCTGGGGCCTTTTTAGCCTTGCTTTTCAGCTGCAGGAAGATACCTTCACAGGTGCATGCATGAGCGGTTGATCTTTAGCCAATATCCATTGCTAGGGTAACTTTGACAACTTTGTACCCGTTGAAGATCTGTGCTGAGACAGTCTAAAGCTTCACAGAAACTTTCTTGCTCGTGTCTCCTTTGATGTGAACTTAATGGTCATGGAATTTGCTGTATCAGCAATAAGAATTATTTGATTAACTGAAGAGAAGTAAATAAACTAGTTAACTCTCTCAGGTCAGACAGGAAACACCAGAAATCGGTGGTTTTGCCATTTCCCGGGTGCCAGAGGCGCAGGAACACCAAAACGTGCCCATTGCCCAGAGGAGCACGTGGCTCGGACAGCTCAGGGGACAAAATGCTCCAGGCGAGAGCAGCGGTGGCGGCCTTCTGGGCGAGGGGACGTGGGGGGACGTGTCCTCCCCGTGCTCCTGACAGCCAGGCAAATCTGAAAAATTCTTTGTTCTCCCCATTGGATCAGCCACTGAGCGCAGATGCTTTGGGACATAACTGCGCAACCAATTAACCCTGCAGAATGAATGGTTCCCTTTACCTTCTCCTTGGGCCTCATTGTATATGGTCTCCCATCCTTCAGCCTCGCCAGGTTGCGCGGTGTGTCCAGATCTTGTAACGGGCTCCCCCAGCTCGTCCCGGTTAGTGAGGGTGAACTCATATAATTGTGGGGATCCCCGCCATCTACAGAGAGTGAGCTTTGGTTACCACCCTTTCAGGGAGTTTTCATCAATTTTGACCTGCTTGTTGGAAAGCTACAGCAATGATGCCCCCCCCCCCCCCCCCTCCGGGGGGGGACGACTTGTTTTTCCTACCCCCGATTCAGCTTCAGACTTGTGAATTTTAAGTGCATATGCATATACAACTATGGTATTTATACAGATACTGCCAGCGCGTGTTTTGCAGTAATTCTCCTTGGATGCTTTTGCTTTCTCCTGCAGTCAATGTTTGTGAATGACGTGGAACTGATAACGAATGTGGTTTCAGTACCAAATGATGGGGCTGGCTCGTCTCATTCCACCTCTCCTGGTTTTGAGCAAGAATGTGAGGACTTGCTGTGTCTATTTTAGATTCCATCATGAAAGGAATAATTGAGATTGAGATTCTTAGTCACTCAGTGCAGAAGGTCAGGGAATTAATGCTGTGTTATATCCAGACCATTCATTTACTGTGCCTCCTTTTTTTTTCCCTTAACTGTCTGTAGGGGAAAACAAATGTGCCACAGAGAAGGTAACGCATCCTCAATGCTGCGCACATCCCCAGCCTCTGATAATACACACTGTTTATCTTTATTTTGGGGGTGTTCCAGGGTAGTTTTATCATCATAATTGATTAGTGGCGACAGGGAAAAAAAAATCCAGGAGTAACAGGAAGAAATGATTCCAGTGAATCCATTGACTCAGTTGTAGCATTGATCTACTTCTGGGAATTATTTATAGGAGAAGATTCATAGTTAATAATATTAGTTTGGACTTTGGAAACAGCTTATCAGAGGATCTTAAAGGCCTCTGGTAACAATTAATCAGGTAGAAAAATAAGGCAGCCAGCCTCGTTTAGGGAGAGGGAAGGAAATGGGATTCCTGGCATAACTCTAGCCACGAGGGTTTGCGGCCCAAGGAGCGCGTCTCCCCACGGCACGACGCCAGCGAGGGGCGGTGGCGTTGCCCGGGCTCTTGGGCGCTCCCTTGGAGCGGGGCCACAGAAGCAGCGCAAGGATGTCCCGCTGCTGCC
>NW_009603992.1:0-16267 GCF_000690535.1 Cariama cristata
AGAAGAAAAAAAAACAAAACACACAAAACAAACCCAAAACATTTAGTTCTCCTTAGTTCAATAGACTAAGTTGGAAAGGAAAATTTGAGCTGCTCCTTAACTTTCCCAAACCAATTTGTTCATACTGTCTTTGTACTTTATAGTAATTTATACTGTCTTCATGGAATATCTTTTCCCTTACCCCTTTTCAGTTGGTACAAGTAGGTGGTCATAAATGATTCTCTTACCCTGACTATTGCATGCTTAGGGTTAGCTTTCTATCTCAAGGAGGAATCAGATGTCTTTAATCAGCTCTTTCTTAGCCTTTTGTTTACAGGTCTTTTAAAACGTCTTGAATTTTTTTACTTTTTTACAGTGTCATACTATGTATTCTGAAGCTGTGATTTTGGGATTTTGTCAAATCCAGATTAAAAGTCATCTGTACTATTGCCAAGATCAGAAATGGAAAAGGAAAGTGTTACTTAAATTTATAAAAATTCATGATGTGCACATATTTTGCAAGGAATTACAAGACCTCTATGTAAATTATGCTTTTGTCTCCTTTTTACTATCAGTGTCTTCCTTTTTCAGTTCTTTGTTAGTGCTGTTTTCATCTTTTGACTGAGATGATCAATAATAGGTTCTCAGAAAGGAGAAGAGAAGACTCACAGGCCTTTACACAAGTCATGGGAACGTACTGCTGCTATACAGCCAAAGATTCATTAGTTCAACAAGCAAACTGTGAGTCTCATTTTTCAGCACATAGGGATAAGACCCACAGAAAAACTTCACTTTGCTTCACTTTTTGGGCATGCACACCTTTTTTTCCTCTGCACTATCTGGACCAAATGTCCTGTATCTTACCCTCAGTACCTGAGAGCAAAAGCACTCCAGACAGTCTAGCTGATAGCAACGATAATTTCCCAGAAATGGCTTTGGTTTTGCACTGGAAAGCAGCCAGGAACTGCTTCTCTTGCATTTGTCTATAAAGGGCAACATCCATGCTGTAATGTTGAAACACAGTCAAATCACAAATGCTATTAAGCCTCCTACAGAAACATGTTAACACCCAGTTAAAAAAAAAAAAAGTAGAGAACCCATCTTTCCACAAAATTACATTTTGCAAGCAGTAGAAAAGCAAGCCTCCATAAGCTCCCACACTATCAGTATGATAAGCCATTGCCAACCTCCTACCAGACTAGGTTCTTTTCAGTGCCAGTGCAAGCCTGAAAAGACCTTCTCCAAGGGAAAGCAGTCTACAGTTTATGTTCTTGCCTATGAAGTTTGTCAAGAGTGCCAGCTGAAATGTCAGTACTTAGTATTGTAGACTGTGATGCCTGAAAACCGGATAGAGAATACCAGCTTAATCATTTCAAGCTGAAATAAGAAGGTCATTTCAGCCACTCGGTTTGAAGTCAAGATCTCCCCCACATCAAAAAAAATAAATGGAGCACACTGTAGGGAACATTTCCAGAATCTTTAAGGTGGCATTCATGGACAAAGGTATGTTGAACACTTTAGGATCCCAAGTCAAAAGCCTATCCATATCTTCTGTGTTTTAAACAAGCACGATGCAATACATTAGTTCAAAGTGTAACACATGTAGATGGCTCAGAAGGGAGTATCCATACTACTATTTAATCTATGTTGATAGCTGCTTGAAATAGTTCAGGCTGATCTTGGAGAAAGGGTTTTTGCAGTTTTTGTTCACAGTACAGAATGTACTGGGTAGATCATCAAGTTCTGGTGTGTAACCCACCCTCCACACAACCCTTAGCCAAAAATAGGAAATGGTTTATAAAGGCATAAGGCTTCTGAATGACAGCATTACTGAAATATGCATACCCTTTTTTACATCACAAAAAACCCCAACTAAAATATAGCATATTAGATCAAGTCAAGTAAGGTCACAGCAGCAGCAAAATACTTAGTTATATTAGCTTACATTTAGTACGAAAACCCAACTTATTCCAGGCCAAGTCTCTTATGGAAGTATACATAGAAAATCTTGCAGGCTCAGGTTTCATATGAATATACTATACCTCTTCTGCTCCTAAATCTTTTCCAGCTTCTAAACACTCCAAAGTTTTTCAGCAAAGGCAAAAAGTTTACTGTTATAGCAAATTTAAGCCTTCTCACAGTAGTTAAGTAAGCTAAGTTACTCACTAAACAAAGCTTTTGCAGCATGAAGGAAAATTTGTGGGGACAAGGATTCACTCAGCATTACGCAGGGCGGACACAGGAGTAGCAATGAAACTCCTCACTCTAAGACTCTGGAATTTACCTTCTGTGTTGTCCAGAGTTCTGGCAAGCTCCACATGACATTATATATCACTACCAAAATAATGAAAACTCAAAGTAGATGGAAGAGGCACTGCTAACTTGTGAATTTCAGCTATGAACACACATGTTCTGAGAATGGGACATTCACAGAGACAACCGGATCCCAAAAAACTGGAATATCACAGCTGGCATATGGTGGGGTTTTCCCCCTGGCCCAGATTTTCACAGTATTTCTGTCACTGGAGTACCACAGTTCTTTCTAGTAGAAGTGTTGACTTTGGCAAAATGAGGTAACGCTGAGCAAATGCAGCAAAACAGAAATGAGCTGGACCTGGATACAGATGTGACACAATCAAAGGTGGAAAAAAAAAGTGAGTGTGGGTAAATGTGACGTAGTGACATCTTTAGAGTCAAGCATTTGGGTTCCCAAGGAAGCTGACTCCAAGCTTTAGAGGAATCTTCCCTAGAGTGCAAGCGCACTCAATGAGCCGGGGTTGATTGGCCACCTTCTACTTCAAGCAGGATCAGAAAGCCAGTCCAAGTTCCACCGTTAGGCTTTATTACATGCTGTCACATGGAAGAGACTCAGGACAGGCTTGTTCACAGGCTGACAAAGGCAAGAGATTATTTAATTCCCACAAAGGTTTTCCCCATTACTGCTGGTCAGTTAAGAATACAAGACATGCACAACATCAGTAAGATGCCCTTATTGTTAAAACGTTACAAGCAAGGGACAGATCACTTGTGTGGATCCCGCAGATTGAGGAGAAAGGAGAAGTGAAATCTCTCTGGAGTGCCCTAAAATTATTTCTGGCAAAGGGAGAATGCTGAAGCAAGTAGGGTTACCTATTTATTGTCGTGTGCATTCTTACAGAACATTGGCACCTGTAAACCAAGTATTGAGTAATAAGAGATCTCATGCCCATCCCTCCTCTGAGCACATCCACTGTAGAGGGGAAAAGAGAGCACAGCATCTCAAATTTTAAGAGCTTTATCATCAGTCAATTTGTTGGTCAAAATCAAGCAATGAAGAAGCAAGGACCTCAATAGCCATTAAACCAAAGAAAGCTTAAAAAATAAAAAGTACAAGGAACAATTGATGCCCTGGATCAGTAGAGAATAAGAAGGAAGAAACATAATTCAGCATAAAAAAGGAACTGGTAAAGTAGAGTCCCATTTTCTATTTTCCTTCTGGTAATTCCTGCATCAGGAAGCCCAGATGGTAAGACATTGATAAACTGCAGTGAGTTCAGCAGAGAGCCACCAAGATTGTTAGGGGCTGAAGCGCTTTCCCTGTGAGGAGAGGCTGAGGGAACCAGGCTCGTTCAGCCTGCACAAGAGATGGCTTTGGGAGGACAAACAGCAGTCTGCCAGTACCTGGAGGAAGGAGCCAGGTATCAAGAAGACAGAGCCTGCCTCTTCATAGTAGTACATGGAGGGAGGACAAGAGACAAGAAGCATCATTTGAAAAAAAGAGAGGTCCAGATTGGATATAAGGAAGATCTCCTTCACCATGAGGACAGTCAGGCAGTGGAGTAGGTTGCCCTGAGAGGTTGTGTCACCTGCAGCCTCAGGTGTTTTCAAGATGAGAATGGATAAAGCACTGAGCTGCTTGGTTACTGACTTCATAGTTAACCCTGCTTTGAGCAAGAGATTGGACTAGAGACTTCCCAAGATCCTTTCCAACCTGAATTTTCCTAGACATCCTTAGAACACCAGGCTGCATTATTACACATTCTCAATTTACTGTGTATGATTAAACACTGAACATCTATACACAACACAGCTACCCATACTGTAGAAGCAAATTCTAAGGCCATTATATTTATACAAATATCTAAAAATAATATTCTTATATTATTCAAATGTTCTATATTACTGTTACATTTTTATAACCTCCAATCCCCCCAAAACTATTATTTTATAAGGACTATCTTTTCTGACATCTTTCTAAATCTACACAGTAGCTACCTCTTATATTGCTACTCAACTAGATTCAAATGTTGCCTCTAAGTACTAGTCCTCCAAAAGACTAAAAGTTCTTTCCATGAAACAAACAAAAAAATATTTAAAAGTCTCTTTTCTGTTTGGGGGTTTATTTGTTTGGGGTTTTTTCCCCCGGTATTTGCTGTTTCTCCCAGGCTCTGCCCCCAGGTTTCTCACCATCCCACGCTTTGCCTATCAAAAAGCTGTTCAGCACATGGATGGAAGTCAGGCTGCAAAAATGTGAAATTGAGTCAAATTTCCCCTTTAACCTATGATAGCAACTCGTTTTGGATATGAATGTTGGAAAAGTGAAACAAATCAGGCAAGCAGAACAGGAGACTAATTTTTTTTCTCTCCCAGCAGCTTTCCTTCACATCAGAACCTCCCTTTCCAGATCTCTTCTGAATAAATACATTAATTAGTAAGGTATTTACCCTCATGAACAATAACTAGCAAGTGGCAGCAAAAAAAAGAATGGTCAAATCTTCAGTTTTAGATGGGGGATTCAAAATTCCCAAGACAAGAGGAGAAAGAATAAATGACCATCCAAGCCCACTCGCCTGACTCCCACACTGGACTGACTTCGTTCAGTGCATTTCCTCCCACCCACCCACACACCGAGCAGTTTTGGTTTGACCCTCTGTAGAGTGCTTGATAAGAAAACCATATTAAATTTACTTGCAATTCAGGTCCAGATTCCAATTTCACTGTCAAAGAAAGAAGAGAAAAGAGGGGAAAGAAAGAAAGAAAAAAGTAGTTGCTGGTTGAGTTGCGTGTCTCTTAAAATAAGCAGGACAGAGTGGGATGCGTACAAGAAATCACAGGTTTAAAGATAATAATTTGATAGGAAGGTTAGTTAGTTAGCTTCTAGAAGGAAAGTATGAAAAAAAGCAAGCTCTAGATTTTCCTTCCTTCATTATTTCAGATCACTGTCAGGGCTTCTCTTTCCTGAAATTCCTCAAAACAGAGCAAGTGGCCAGACATTACAAAATAGATTAAGCAGCTAGATGCTATGCATGCATTATGTCTGTTCCTTACAAAATTAACAGTCATTAACAGTTGATAAGAGAGGGTTTATCAACTACATTACTGTAATCATTTCCATTTAATGTCAGGGGACATAATGTGACCCTGAACATAAAAGTAAAGTTATCAGCCTAAATGAAGGAGAAACATCAGCTAAAGCCTCAGTCAGGCTGTACTGATTTACCTTTCTAGAAAATTAGGCAAATGGTATCCAGTTCTGAAGTTGCTGTAGGGTTTGCCCAAATCATATCCACCTTGCAGAAATTGAAGAACATTTGATCCTGCAAACACTGTCATAATGGGATCACTCAGACTGGATATAAGCACAGTTGGGCTTTTAATACATGGACTGGAGAGAATTTGTTAACAGCTATGCCATGTACAACTTGAAGAGTAGGAGCAAAAACAGCAATCTACCTGATATGGATTGTTGTAAAGGGATCTCAGATCTGTAGCACCAAGGAAAGCCGAAAGAATACTGAAATGCCTGGCTTTTATCCACTAAAGCTGGCTGCTGCTGTTAACTTAAAAATGCTGGAGTTCCTCTTAAACCAACTGTTGGAGGAACATTCTTTGTAGCACTCAGCCACTCCAAAAAACTCCCTGCATATCATAAAGTACTGAGTAGACAGAAGCCATGGATCATTTATTTGATGAATACTCTGACATCTGATTAAATGCAATATAAATTGCATCTACATTAAGCTATTTCCTTTCACCTCTTCTTTTGTATGAAGATTTAAGTAACATCCTTACTTTTTTAGTTAGTGAGCTACAGTGTAGACAGAGATGGAGGACTCCCATAGGGTAAGCTGGCATAGCATCACTGAAGGCAATGAAATAATGACAACTTATATCCTCTGGCTACCTGGCCGTATTGAGTCACAAGCACAATTCTTAAGCTATTTAAACTGGACAATGTTTTCAGACTGCAATCATATTCATTTGATAGCACTAGTACCCCGTACTAGTACTTGTACCTTCTGCACAACTACCACTCAAAGTTTATACTCATTTATACCAATAATTTTGCCAAAGTGCTTGTTTCTATTGCATAGTAAGATGGTCAAATTTGAAAGACACCTATTCTGAGATTCAATGAATGAATGCAATTTCCTAACTAAAAGAAATATCATTGAAATAATCTGCTAAACATAACTTTAACAGACTTTTGTCAAAATACTCAGATTTTCAGTGCAGTCATGGAGATTTCATATTTACCCAAAAAGGGGAAAAAAACTGAAGACAACATGAGAATAGAAAGATTTAAAAGTAATGCAGTAGGCTTGTTGTTTGTTACCTTAGAAACTAAAAGTTTAGAAAACAATAGAAGAGATCATGCCAATGGTGACAATGATTGCCTTGAATACTTCAGCTGCACTTTGCGATGGTACTGCAAGTATAAAAAATAAAAAACAAGTATAATCTAGAAGAGGAGAGGAGCTCCTTCCACAGATTTACAGTGGTATTTGCTCTTCATATGATCTGTATAATGTGACAATGTTCAGAGGTACCCAGTTCTGAAACGCTTCTGCTAATGTGTCATTTTAATATCTCTTAAAGAAAACCTAAAATGATGGGAAAACGGAAAGATATGGAAAGGAATTAAAGACTTGTGTTTTCCCATATGTTAGTCATTTATGGAGGAGTCTTATAAAAGATATATTCTTAATAACTGCTGTAGATTGTGGAGACAACACAAGGGGAGCTGGAAGGCTAGGAATGCAATAAAGCAGTAAGACTAGTAGATATGAAAGAAAGTAATCTCAGCAAACCAGAAGTTGAAAGGTTATTGGGGTAGGGAAGGGTAGGGAAGTTGAGGATGGCAAGGAAAACCAAAGTCCACTGGCCATAATTGAAGGTGACCTTGAGGATGTTTATGGGACACTCCTCCCAGCTATGGGATTAAGTGCAACAGAAAGCATGAAGAGCACCATACTAGAAAGCAGTTTATTGCATCAACTGACATATTTTCCAGTATACTATAACTAAGCCAAACAAGAAACGACAGATGCACCTACTGCACTTCTGGCTGCTGTCATACTGCACCAGCAACACATTCAGTATTCCCCAAATATGTATGTGGCATATACCAGATAGTTGGGTTTGTTTTCCAAAATGGGAAGGAAAATAGCAAAATTTTCTCCAGACTACTATTAGACATTTGTTAGCAGTGTAATTGGAGAGCTAAACACTCTTGGTCAAGTCAAAAGCTTCTCTTAAATCTGCATTTAGGTCATCAGACTGATGAAAGGTTGAAGGGAAACAGATATATTGCCATTTCTTCTAAATACAAAATGTAGCACAACACAAAAGATACCTTTCTGCTTTCCTCAGATATCTGAATTCTTCTTCTTCCAGTTTCATGCTTTTCAAACACCAATTCCATAGAATTCATGGGCTTATCCAAAACCAGACCACAGTGGTTTCCTACCAACCCAACATTTTTATCCATTTTTCAATGTCCCTTAGATAGTAGGCAACATATAGCCTGGATATCAGTGTGGTTTTCGTAACAGTTCTGGGAAAATGAAGACTTCTGCCTCACACTACAGAATGAGAAACACTTCAACTAAACACAGTCCGGGCCTGTTGCCACCAAAGTAAATGTGACTTTCATTACTCTTTTCAAAAGACTGGACTCTTTCGCAAGAATAGCATTCACATCACCTTTAGTCAAAGCTTTTGACACACAAGAACTAAACTCACAGAACAAGAAAGGAGTGAAGAAGGAGTGTTAAGATCAAAGTTCCAGAACACTTTTACAGACTAAAATCTTTCCCCTAAAGTCTCTCCAAATATCCCGTTTCACCAAATTATTTGTAAAGGCACATGAGAACACATTGGACACAATCTCATATGGTGAGAGCATGTGTAAGACATCTTTAAGATGTTTGGTCCGCTCATCCTGCTTTGTCATTCTTTCTAGACTCTCTTGGCCTCCTCACTATCTGTCTGACACAGCTCTGCACCACCATCTGCGTGCCAGACTCCTTCAACCACATCAAACCACAAACAGGGAAGGATTGCAAGTTCTCCAGCAAGTGTGCTAAGGCACTGTTTCTCTGATGACCTTCTTTAATGAGCTGCTCCCGGAATTTTTATTTTTTTTTTAAGGCAATGGAATCAATGTCATTCACACAACTGGATTAAAGAACATTTCACTTCTGGGAAATAGCTATTTTACTCTTTGGTTAGGCAAGAAAAAAGGAGGAGCTGAATACTGGAAAGAGCTTGACCTATTCATCACAGCCTCAGTTTACTACAGGTCACAGACAGAAAACTAAGTGTTTTAGCCATCCCCCACCTGGTTAGAAAGGCTAATTTCTTACGTTATAAAAAAAGAACTTCCAGTATGCTAAAATTCCTGTAAGAATTTTGGCATTTGTCTATATCTTCAGAAATTTTTTTCAGTAAATCTCACTGACAGAAAATTAACCAACAGATTAAACCAAACATGTTCTGGTGCAAAGGCAAGAATAGTCACTTAAAAGGCAAGAGTCACCTTGGATGTCATTACAACCATCTGTCATGATGTTAAGCCAAACGAGATTGGTATAGTTAGTGGAGGAAGAAGTTACCAATAACCAAGCTGTGTGCTGTAAGTCAGTATGTGAGGTACTTCAGAGAAGGGAACTGAACACTGCATCTGTTACAGCATAAAGTAGAAGACATATAGACATAGCTGGTTGCAGACCAAGTCAGCCATTTTTAATACACATATTACCACACAAGGTCTTTCTGAAGCACAAAAACAAACTAGTAACTTCAAAAAGTCACAAAAATGCTTTTTTTATGCAAAATGATGATGATCCTGGAGTCTCACGTACACTGCTAGCAGTTAATCTCACTAGAATAAAAAAAGGTAGCTGCAGCTTTTACTTATTACATGACTTAGCACTAAGCCATCTGGAGCAAGGAGGCAGCGGAAGGAAAGGAATGGTTTTGAGAACATTAGTGTGAAATGGACTCTTTTGATCAATAAAAAGCAAAGTTTCCCAAAATAACTTTGTTATGTATATCCATATTTTTATGATATGGTCACTCACAGGTGAAGTTCAGGTCCTACAGACAGTAATTGGGACATTTCCCTTCCACAGCTACAACCTTCAGTTATGAGGAGTTCATCAACGATTATTCATGCATCAGGAATCCCAGATATACATCTATATATAACATGGTAAGTCACGGCATGATGCATTCAACACAGATGAGTCAACATATTCAACAGCTTAAACCATGTATGAGGAAAATTCTTCCTGTTCATTAATGACTATATTACTCAGTCCTAATAAGCAGAACCAAGGGGAAAAAAGTGTTTGTGACAATTCACCGCCTTCTCTTTTTATTAAACAAAGGTTTCTTGAGTTCATGCTGTCCGCACAACATTGTTTTAGCCTCGGGTACAGGATTTCTTGAGGTTTTGGGTTTTGTTTCTTTAAAATCACAGCTGTAATAATCCAGACCCTGGAATTCACTAAGTCATGTTATCATACCTATCGCTTAAATAAAAAGAATATTCTACTAAAGAAAGCTGAGAAAGCTGCAAGCAAAAAGACCTGATTTATCACAGCATTTTACTACTATTAAGATATATTTTAATAAACCACTATGAATCTTTTCATCAAGCAGCTCCACATTAGCAACATTATGCAAACAACAAAGATACCTAGTGAACAAATCTGTAGATTCTGTTCACCATGCTACTGTTCTGAAATATAGAAATCATAGGAACTGGATATTAGAGAATAAAAGAGAAACACAGTCTGAAGATTCTAATTTTTGGTAGAAAAGTAGCTCTTCACCATCTGATAACTAGATCACAGCAGCATGTTTTGCTCAAATCAAGGTTGGTATAGAGAGATATTTTAAAACTTCAAATGGTCAGTCAGAAGTTTTACTACTTAAGGTCATGCTACATCTTGAGCTGCTGTACAATTCTACACTTGAGCTCTTTGAAGTCATGTTCAATTTACCAACTGATTTATATTTTAGGATGTTTGGTAAGAGTTCTATTTCAAGAGGGTAATTTCCCATCAAAGTTGCATTGTAAAACATCCACAAAACCGTTAAACAATGCAGCTGTGCTACCCAGAGGAGAATTTGACTTTATTTAGTCACTGGTATTACTAACATACAACGGTAAATTTTAGGCTCTGTGTCAGAAAAGCAATTAAACCTGACTTTGATTAAATATACAATACCACTCAAACTGATTCAAACAGGATTGGGTACTAGCTGGAGTATCATTTTCATCAGAAGTGCTTTTCTGGATCAGACCTTAACACAGAATGACGAACATCCAAGTAACCACAGTAAGGGTGTCTTACAACACAAACAGGTGAGCTCTGTCAAACAGAACTCCAGCCTCACAGCAGTACCCTTCCCGCAGCAAGCAGTGGAACAGAACGTGAGCACACGCTTCAGCCTTCCCACTACAAAGTCGGCCTGTTTCCTCCAAGCTGTAGAACTAGATCATTCTCTCCCACTGACCCTATTATGGAAACAGCAACCTCCAGCAGGCAATGGGAGCACCAGGGCTTTAATTTTTCAAACCAACAAGCAGGATTTTCTGCAGCTTATTTGTCAACACACTTATTCCTGTGATATTTGGGGTGACAAATGTGGTGGACAAGAATTTACCGCAGTCTATTTCCACTGCTAGTCCATTCACTTGGCTTCAGCTAAAACACTTAAATCCAAACGATAACTATTATTTTCTTCTGTTTTAGATGTGAGCAATCTCTTATTTAATTGATTGTTAATTAAAGGTTCTAGAATACCAACAATGCAGACGGAAGTCCTCTCTAGAGGCAGCATCGCAAGCTACAACACAGTTTTCCCCATGGCATCTCCTTGCATTTATCGTCTTTAGGCAGACAGGTTTTGCCTCTGGGGTAAGAGCAGAGTTCAACTGTTTGGTCACCCCCTTCTTCTGAGTCTGACATGAAGAACAGCAATTACTCCAGCTGAGAACAGACTGAGGGCTAGGCAGAGGTCATCAGTTTATTAGCTCAGCTCTAGGAAAAAAACCTTTGAGATAATCAGACTGCAGTAAGATGGGATTTAACCAGTTCATTTGGAAAACAACACATACAACTGAAGCAAAAGGAAATGCAGCTGCTACTTATAAATGACAAGCAGTCATCAAACCATTACTGTTCTCCTTTTATTCTTGCCAATTCCTCAGTCACTAACCATTTCCAATCCAGTACAACAGCTGTAATATTGTATATAAATGCACTAATGCTCTAGGGAGATGTCCTGTTGGGTAGAACACGTATTTTTACATAGCTAACTTAAATAATCTTTTTAGGTTTTCTTTTTGTTATCTCAGTACTGATGATTTACAGATTTCACAGGAAGCCTCCTATCAGCCAAGGCATGACTACACAACCAAAGAATCTCTATATTTCAGGGAAACACGCAGGCCAATTATTTGTTGGAAAATGTACAGATGTAATCTGGGAATGCCTAAAGATTCAACAATGGATTATTTTTTGGTGATGTTTTCCTGCAGATACTCTGCTTCCACCGGAATTGTGGCCTTATATGTAGAAACATGAGCTGTAACTTCCTATGACGTGCAACATGCTACCATACATACTTTCCCTTTAACTCATCAATTTTTCCAGGCTGCTGTCCACTCTCTGATGAAAGGAATGTCACTATGCATACTACACTAATTCATTCCAGTGCTTGAGACCTCAAATTTCACACCTACAAAGGCTAACACTTCAGTGTGTACTGCAGAGCAAATATTGCCATGGATTTGGGCCAGGAGAAAGATTTTTTATTATTATTCTTTTAAGAGCTGATATCTTAATGAGATTTTTAAATATGCTGTCCCAGACTATATGTGTCTCTGAAGGCTTTTTCTTGACAGCACTACAAGGAAGCTCAGGATATATCTATCACAATGACCAAATGATTCCAGAAGGGAACAAATGACAAAAAACCCAAAAATAAAATGAAGAGTTTGCAATTTGTAACAAAGAGTCTATAATACAGCATATAATTTTCTCCCTTTGCTCATTATCATAATAAATGCAATATTTCAAATTCTGCTTCAGTAAATATTAAGGACATTCTTGTATATATTCCAGTGGGCTGCTGTTTTGACGTAATGCAGAAACAATCAACTCATGCTGAATATTCATCTACTACATAACTATTATCTACTTCAAAAGACAAAGAAAGTAAATAAGTAACCCCCATAACAATGTATTACAGTATGATACCTAAGCTACTCAACAGAGCAGGGATGAACAGTACTGAGAAATTAGGGACTTCAAAACTGTGCGACCTCACTGGAATTTTACTATGCTAATTAAAATCATACTGGAAATTCGGACTTATGAGATGGATCACATACAAGAAACAAGGTATGACAAATTCCACTAGTGAATTAGACAACAGAACACAAAAACACCCACACATTCATCATTGGTTGTTCACACCATAAGCCTCTCAAATCAATACCCAAGTATACTCCTTCCTCCCTTGTTTGTTTCCTCTCCAGAAAAGATTCTTACTAATTCACCTTCTGTCTCCTAATTATCTGTTTTCCTTTCCACACTACAGGTTTTATTTAAATCATAGTGCAGGGTACTGGCAGTTCTCGAACTAGTAAGTCAAGCAAACAATCTTTCACAATTCAGCTCTTTGGTTTGTGTATGTTGTTAAATCAGTACTCTGTAACCGGATTTTTTTTTTCTCCTATGACTTCTACTGGTTACTTTATTCCACATTAATGAGACAAAACAAAAGGGCAGGTAAAAACTCATGTCTTTGTCATTCTAAAAAGACCGAACTACTGCAGCCTCTCAAGTGCTGAGAATGAACTGTGAAAACATAACACTCAATACTTACTTCTGCAAGTCTATCAGGACAGTCCCCCTGATTACAAACCGGTGAAAGAAGAAAAAAAATACAGCTTCGGCTTTTTTCCTGAAAGTGAAGGAGGCACTATTCAATGCAACAAACTAATCTGTCTCTTTATTTGATCCTCAGTCACGTGTCAGATGCAATGAAGGAAAAGTAAAGAAACTCAAAGTATCAAGACATGTACTGTTTTACTGAAAATGTAACTACTACTTGTTAATTAATAATTATTATCAGGTAATAATAAACAGTTATTACTTATTGTCACAATTCTTTCTGTCTCCAGTGCCTCTGTTGCTGGTTACATTTCAGAGGTGAAAGAATCTCAGGGTGAAGGCTAGTTCAGCTTACCCCATAACTTCACATAGAGACAAAACAGCTGTTGCAGATTTAAGCTAATAATACTGCCACCATTTCATAGAGTTCTGGCCTTATTACTTATAAGAAGGGTATTAGTTTATTTGTTTTTAAAATCTATTACAAGAGTAGGACATCAAGAAGCAGCAATTAATAAGGTATAAATTTTGTTTACTGAAGCTTCTGTAATCAAATCATATAAAATTTCGCTCTCAATATGAAACAAGTCTTAGATCTGAATGCCATAATGTGAAAAAAACCTGACTATAAATGAACCCAAAAACAAGAGGTAATAAATAAGCCGTGGAGTAGAAAAGCAGGTAAATATCTAAAATTAATTCTTGATTGCAATTATTTTGCTCTTTAAGTCTGTCTGAACAACATTATGACTCATCATTTGCATCTGCTGTACATTCCAGACAAAGGTTAGAGTCTCATCCAGTCCTAATGAGTGAAGCATTCCAATAAAAAGGTGTCCACATTGTTTGGACTCTCACTAGTACCTTCAGATTTGAGTAGTAGGGAACCAAAGCTAGGACCTTCTTTGTCTTCAAATCTAGGATATACCTCTTTGGCTGATTTGATACAGGTAGGTTTGGTGATTTTTAGGCAGGCCACAGGAAAGCCAATAATAAAAAGGTCACCAATTCACAACTTTTTAAACTTTTTTTTCTTGTTGTTTTTCATAACGTAATCCAGGATCAAAGCTTTTCCAATTTTTGGCAATTAAAACACTTTTAAAATAATGAAAATATCAATCATATTATGAAAAGTTTTCAGAGTTCATTTTTTAAACAAAGAGGGAGTGGACTTTCATTTTAGTTTAAAATTATTTTATTTCTAAAAGTTTATATATATATATATATACACACACACACAGAGCTCTCTCTGTAGACAACACTGAGCCACTGCAGACTGGCAGGTTCTATTGTGCAGCTCTACCTAATTCTGTGTTTTGACTTAGAGGTGCTAATAAGAAAAAGTAAATGCAATTTGCACTAGAAAGAAATCTAACTTGAAGTTTCAGGCTTCCTGCTACTGCAATTATTGGATTTTTGCAGTTTCTCCTCCACAGTCCAAGCCTACTATGGAGTTTCATCAGATTTGTTCTTACAACCCAGGAAACACTTGGGGTTTGTCCTTACGAGACTTTGTTGCTTTGTCTTGCTCCTTCCTCTGTATCTACTGTGAGAGATATAACCACAAATCCAGTAAGATAGAGCATTCATTGAAAGTACACGAGACAGTACCTTTTTCTTCATGTTTATAAGCAGGACAGAAGGGAAAGAACTAGGAAAGGAGAAAAAGATCACACAGTATCTACTCCAGAACATGACCTAGAGAAGCCATGCAACTTCCAGACAGGAGAGAGCATTACTCCTGAAAGTCCTTTCCATTAATATCACTGGTTATTATGACTGTTCCTCTAGGAGTTCCTTCAGGCTGGATGCTGAAGGGACCATATGAGAACATAGAATGGTTTGGTTGGAAGCAACCTAGAAGACCATCCTGTTCCAACCCCCAGCCATGGGCAGGGACACCTTCCAGCAGACCAGGTTGCTCAAAGCCCCATCCAACCTGGCCTTGAACACTTCCAGGGATGGAGCATCCGCAGCTTCTCTGGGCAACCTGTTCCAGTGCCTCACCACCCTCACCGTGAAGAATTTCTTCCTTGTATCTGATCTAAGTCTTCCCTCTTCCAGTTTAAAGCCTTTGCCCCTTGACCTATCACTACATGCCCTTGTATGATGGCAGACCATGGTCAAGGACATGGAATCCAAGTTGCTGCAGCCTTTGTGAGAAGGTACAAAAGCTGCCAGAATCTGATGTCTGGAAAGAGGAGACGAGCTGGGAGTCACAAAGGTAAAAGCAAAGGACAACAATTTCCATAAAGCACTGTTTAGAGAAAAAACACGGTAGGGCTGCTTCTGGGCCTGTGGCACACAACAAGTTGCTTAGCACACACATCCCAAACTTGATAGATCATATATTTGTCCATGAAGCACTTCCCTTTCTGCTATTTAGCATTCCTATTGCATGCTTTATGAGGGTTTAAATACATTAACTTCTGTCATGCACTTTTCTGTGAAGCAAGAACCACCTTGTTTGGATGCCATTCAGTGCATCTCACTGTGTACTCTCTTTTATTTAGTGAATCACAGTTTCAAGGGTTCATGTTGAGTGAAAGGAGGACCTTCTGAAAACTGTGAAGTGTCTATTTCCTTCACTTCGCACACAGATACCTGAATGGTGAGAACCCTGGAGGAAGTAAACTGGCACAGTTCAAACTCCCAGAAAACTCTTTGGACAGAAGATGATTACTTTCCAGTTAGCACATCATGTTCCAGTCTAGTAATGAACAGAAATAAGGTATCTAACCACAAAGCTTGTCAGGTTATGCAATAGCATAAAGAAACCTCTCTTTCTCTTGCATGCACTTACATACCATTTCCCTGAAAATAATAAAACTTTCTTTTACATGTTAAAGAGGAGTTATTTCCACTCTAAAAAAAAAAAACCACACAAACCACCACACCACACAACAAAACACCAAGAGCTGTAAAATCATTGTTTTCAGAAGCACTCTGGCAAAGTGTTATCTAGCACTTGACTCCACTTGTGTCCAAAGTCCAAACTTTAAGGTTTTGTTCACACTCTACTGCTACAAATGCAGGTAATCAAAT
Source organism: Cariama cristata (assembly GCF_000690535.1). Classification (NCBI taxonomy): domain Eukaryota; kingdom Metazoa; phylum Chordata; class Aves; order Cariamiformes; family Cariamidae; genus Cariama; species Cariama cristata. The sequence continues at coordinate 16,200 of NW_009603992.1, forward strand.
CATTAGTGTCTGACTGAATCTGCAGTAAGCCTGAAACAGCTCCCTCCAGGAAATTTATAATTTTCTAC
>NW_009603992.1:16298-43497 GCF_000690535.1 Cariama cristata
ACAATCATCACAGGATAATCGTAACACTGACGTGATTGAGCAGTTTAAAATACATAAGTAGCTTCTCTCATAAAACTGGTATAAACACCCTTCAGTTATTTGAAGTGGGTGTTTCATGCAAGCAATGACTACTTCTACTTGTGAACAGGCAAAGGTATAGATTTACCAATGGTGAATAACGCCTGACCCATCTGATTTTCTTCTATGATAAGATGACTGGATTTGTGGATGAGGGGAAGCAGGGGATATCAGTCACCTCAGTTTTATCAAGGCTTTCAAGCACTCTCTCTCACAATACCCTTGTGCCCAAGTAGGGACATTACTGCCTGGATAAGTGGATGGCTAGATAGGTGAACAGCAGGGGTCTGTCCTGGGATCATCCTGTTTAACATCTTCATCAGTAATCTGGGGGACACGATGGAACGAACAGGGTTTTGCCAAGCTTGCAGATGGCACCAGACTGGTAGAAACCAGTCAACACACTTGAGGGCAGGGCTGCCATCTAGAGAGACCTCAGCAGGCTGGAGGAAAGGACTGACAGAAACTTCATAAAGTTCAACAAGGACAAATGGAAAGACCTGCAGCCAGGAAGGAAGAGACTCTTGCACCAATGGAGACAGGGACTGACTTGAAAACCAGCACTGCTGAAAGGATCTGATGGACAGGGAGAGGGTCAAGCAGCACACAAACCAGCAGTGGGCCCTGCCAGGAGAGAAGACCAACAGCATCCTGGGCAGAGCCAGAAGAGCAAGGGAAGCGATCACCTCCTCTACTCGGAACACTTGTTAGACCATATCTAGATCCTGCATCCAGTTCTGAGCCCCCCAGTATATGAAATACATTGATAAACTGCAGCGAGTTCAGCAGAGAGCCACCAAAATGGCTGGGGGCTGGAGCACTTGCCCTGTGAGGAAAGACTGAGGGAACCAGGCTTGCTCACTCTGCAAGAGATGGTTTTGGGGGGACCAAACAGCAGCCTGCCAAGGGGAGGAAAATGGAGTAAGAAGTGCTATTTGTTACCAACACATACATATATAAACATTTAGAATCATAGAATCATTATGGATGGAACAAACCTCAAAGATCATCAAGTCCAACCGTATACCCGATGCCACCATGCCCACTAAACCCACTAAACCAAGTCTTGAAGTGCCACATCTAAACGTTTTTTGAACACCTCCAAGGGAAGTAAAAGTGAGAACCGTGACCTCTCTCCAGAGGCAGCAATGCTTCTCTGCTGTACAGCAGCCATTCTGCTCTCTGCTACATGACTGAGGTGGAATATCTAAGACAGCAAATCATGCGAGAGCGTCTTTGAAATACAGCTCGACTTAGTGACACTCTACACGACTCTTGATCTCCTGTGAAATCAAGCTAATAAAAGACTCGTGATAAAAGACTTCCAAAACAAAAAGCCATCAGCAATTAACAGTAAGATTCATATTGCTCTTACAGAAAACCACAAACATTCTTTGTATTCTGAGTACCAACTCCTAACAACCTGCTCTACACCTGTGGATTCACAGCCAAATGTGCACAGGTCCACCCTCAGACAACAACAGGCCCCAAAGCTTATTACCAGAATTTTACCTTTTTCTTCTAAAGGGCTTTGCTGTTCTCCCTGCCTGAGTTCAAGTTCAAACCAGGACTGGGACTTGTTGCCTCATACACCTACCTGAAAAAGCATATACTAGTAGTCTTCAGCTCTGCTGAGCCCCTAGCAGGGTGTGTGGCAGAGCCTGAACTAGTTGTACCTGCAAGTGGTAACAGGTCAGACAGCCACTCCCCAATTACTATAGTTGTAAGACACATAGCCTGCAGTTACTGCAGCCCAGCTCCAGCACAGGACCTGACACAAGAGACCCATGAGTTTCCTCAAAAGCTGGGCTCTGTTCAATTGCTTGGGCTGACTACAATTGCTTGGATTTCTTCACCTCTACACACAAGTCCACCTTTCTCCTACCACAAGTGCCACATAACAAATTTCACTTTTCCACAACCAGGGAACATGAGGGATGAGTAAAGCTACTCCAGCCCATCTATGGCTCAGTGAAAGCACCACTGCAGCTTTTCCACTCACCTCGTGCTGTGGGGTAGGACCTCAGAAGACACAGATGTTCTTGGAGACTTCAAAGTGCAGCTATGCTTCCTCCTTCCCCAAGAAACAAGGTCCCACTTCAGCTCACCCAAACAGAGGCTCTGCCTGAGCACTGGCTGTCCTTGCTGCTGGAGAAGGCAGTAACTCATCCCTGTAAGCACAGACACACCTGCTCCCACCCAGCTCCCCTCCCTCCTGCCCCCCCCAGCAATCACAGCAGCCAGCTGGGGACCCTCAGGGCTCACCACTTAGACCTTCCCTTGCCACTCACTGCATGCACAACACCTGTGCAACAGCCAGCCACAAAAATCTAGTCAGAGACAGGAGCTCATGTGAAATCACCAGTATTTATTAAATGCTGCCACTTCTGTCTTTGGTATAGAAAATTAGCCTTACATCAGGCAAAATTTTCTCCCTGCTATGATTTGTCCTTACTTATCATTTTATATCATAAAAAGAATACTTGGGCAAAATTTATGCAAGCCACTCATGAATGTAAAATAGGTAAAGGATAAAAAGTAGAGATTAGTAGCAATCAAGGCCCATGACTGAGCTCATGATTGCCAGCAGTTCTGCATTCATTGTATTAAACCAAGGGACAAAGCCATTTTCACCAGTCCAGAAGACAAAAGGGGCCCTGGGTAGTGTGAGGGAAGGGCTCAGAGGATTGCTAGCTCCAAGAGGGATTTTTGCATGTGTTTAGTACCTGTTAGAGGTGATGTTCTTCTGTTTTCCCCCAAATGACTTAAAATATCATAGATACTGACATTTGGTACAGTAATCCTGCTCTTGGGGCACTGTGTATCTTTAACACTAACCAGGGTAGGGCTTTGCCACCTGGATTGTTTATACTGCTTGTTGGCCTGCTGTTACTATGTGCACTACAATGAAATGTGCTTTACTCACCAGGTTATGTGAAATTTTGTAACAGCATACTACAACCTTAAGCAAGGGCGTATAAATAACTCCTACAGATGTGACCTGTTTCTATCTTGAGTTCAGCCCATGTACATAATATTTTAGTAATGTACCTGTAAGGAACCAGAGGACTCTGAAGCACACTTTCACGTTGTAATGACCTCTGAGAATTAAATCCTAGTGATCAGATGTTTGAGAATTCACAGGAGGGGTCTTCAGCTTAGGGTCCATCCCCATGGCTCCACTGAGCTCTATAGAAAGCCCCCAAGTCCCCAAGAAACAACTCAAAAAACCGTTAGGGCCACACAAGACAAGTTGCAAGCTCAGCACGCTGATGAAAACAGCTTTAGAAAACATGGTTGTTTTGGCAGATCAGTGTTGCTGGGGCTCCATCTGTTAGTCTTTTTCTATTTGATCCATCTTTTTCCCCTTTTCCGTCTATTTTTAATCCCCTTTTCCGTCTATTTTTAATCCCCTCCTCTCCTTTTTTAGCCTTTCTACTCATTTCTTTCCCCATTTCCTTGTTCACTGCTTTCTCATATCATTCCCTTTTCTACCAGTTGCTTGTCAGTGGAAAGTGACACAAGATGAGAATCCTGGATGACGGAGGCATCTTTGATTCTTTTCTTGCTAATTCATTGAACTATGCAGAAAGAACACACACACACACACTGCTGCTCTTGCTACAAATTATCTAACTTTGAAGAAACACTAGATTGTCACAATCTCAACAGGCCTACTCATTAACTCTTTGTGCTTACTACCACGTTTTTTTCTTCACATTTATACAATTCAGATAAAGGGTTTGGTCCTGCTTTCTATCAACAGAAATAAGAGCAGAGATTTCCTTCCATTTGTATTTCCTCCTGAAGCATATTCTCAGCACCTTCTTTCACTTTAGCCCTTAGCCCAGATATTTTGCATTCTTTTTATAAAGCTTAAAAAAACCCAAACCAAAACAAAAAAAAACCACCCAACCCATTTGTTCAATTCTCTGTAGACACCGCTATTTTGATGTAACATAAAATGGTTTCCTGGAATTCAAAAGCTTGCCATTCCTAGACATGTAATGATGCAACACCATGGATAACTCATTTTCAGTCTCTCTCTCCCTTAATGTTTTCAGAACAGTCTGGCAGCTGTGACTGGCATGATCTCACATGAATAAACTTAAATGAAAGCTCTGTCACTCCTCTTCATATTTGTCTTCACTTCGTTGGTCAATAAGGTAAGGGTAAGACATACACCGTAAATGCTGAAGCTCCATTACCATACCTTACAGCCTTACCAGCCAAACCTGCAACTCGTGTGGTAAATAGTGAATGAACAGCTGTTGTAAACAGCTCCTAAACCACCCACCACCTATGGGTGTCATGTAAGTAGCTGAATACTCGGCTGAAGTTTCTTTTTAGTACTAGATGCAGCCTTTGTTCAATAGCTACAAACAGCTCACAAATTCAGAAAAATCAGCCTGTTCACAGCAAGCTGGCAAGCAGGAAACAGGACTAAAATCACTACATGAAGAACCTATGTAAGGCTCGCTGTTCACAGGACGAAATCACAGTCAGCAGAGCAAGGTCCCTTCTACACTCCTCTGCGGTCATGGTTGGTTTTGACCAGTAGAGTTTAAGTTCTTAGTAATACACAGTCACCTATTACATTTGTGCAAAGATATAATTTACCACTATTTTATCTCAGTTAATGGAAATGGGGTTGGAAGCAGTAGGAGACAAACTAAGAATGGTCAGCAAGATTTGTCTCTTGTGCTCCTGACACTTTTCTTTTCTGCCAACAGAGGTGTCTCAATGGAGCACAAGCATATGCATAGGAAAGGGCTACGTTACGCACTTGTGCAATCAAGCTGTGTTGCACTGCAGGAAGAACATCATCTGCGTCAGCGTAACTGCTTCGATTAGAAGGCTCTTAAGACATGGACTGTTTAATTTTCTTGGTGTTTGTAAGATGTTTAATAAATCAGAGACCCAAGTGGTGCCAGATTTTAGCAGTTTTGTGAAGCCTGTAGCACAGTAGTGTGTTACATTCTTTGTTGCAATCAGTGTCATGCAACTCTCTATTTTTTTCTTGAACAGTTATGAGTGCAGCATCAATCAATTAATATAAATAAGCTGAACAAGAGTTTTAAATATCTGATGCTATATGTTCAGTTCTAAGATATTAATGTGTCCAACCTACAACACAAACAGTTTTTTTAATATTCATGATTATGCCAATGGAAGCTTTGCTGTGATTACTGCATGCTGCTGCACTACAGTGGAAACTTTTCACCAGCATACCTTACCTGAACTATCTTTGGTGTCACTTTTTATCAGTTCTGGCTCCAAATCCCCATAAAATTTGAGAATTATTTCCAGACAGAATCCCAAAACCTACAAAGTGAGTCATAATAAAATAAGGAATTATCCAGCAATTACGAGTTCTTGATACCTAATATCATCCCTTAGAACAGTAATTTCCTGTGTGAAAACAAACTGCTGAACTTTGCTTTCCTGAAGACTCAAAACAGGTTTTCTCTTAAGGTGACAGTTTATATTGTAGTTCTCACAGTAGTCGAAATAAACATACAGGAACACTGGAGTCCTGTTCTCCTTCATAGCTGATCCATGTTGAAAAATAATTAAATAGTCAATAAAATACAGAAACTCTATCTTTCTCATTTGCATTATCATATATGTTTCAATGCAAGTACCCTTTTGTTATTTATCATCTACTAAAACAGAACAACATTACATTCCAGTGAAAGTGTACAAACTTTGGAATATTTTGGTTATATTTGTGTTTATTCATTTTAGTGTCATCCTCGGATATTAGCTTTTAAAAATTAAAACTTTTTTTTTCATATATGGACAATTATATCACTGCAGAGAACTGGAGTCTCTGCACAGGAAGGCTGGATTGATCTGTGGCCCAAGAATGATTGCCAGAATATTCAAGCTATTAACAGTATCTACTGAAATTCCCTGTAACCCATGGTGAAGATCACCTGCATATTTGCAATGTAAGTGTGATACAAGTAGGCTCAAAGTTTGACTGGTATGACACAAGCATGGTGACTTTAGCAGTCAATAGAAGGAAAACAGAACAAGAGTGATCATAGGAAACAGAGCTAGAAATCTAATCCAGAACCTTTGGGTCCCTTCCAGCATCTTGTTCACAAGAACATGTTGCTTCCAACAAACATGGACCAAGACATGATTAACAAGCTATTAGCAAGGGAATTGTTGGGCATCTGTGGAAGCAAGCATAAGGTTCAATGCTGTTTATCAAGAATAAAATTTATAATTTTGAGATTTAAACAAATCTATTGGTTTAATCTTGCTTAGTGTTTATGACAGGTTGATGAATGCTCATGAATTGTTTTCTACCAATAGCCACAGCTAACCAATAATCTCCAAAGTGAACAATAACCTGACATTATCTTTGGTCTGGTTTTCTAGTGAAGGGACAACTGAGTGATCAAGATACTTCACTGTGTGTCTGCACTCACCGCAGGAACTTCTGATCCTTCTGGCCATCTTCAGCCAAGTTTGAACATGGAGTGGATGTCTTAAAGACAGATGAATTTTTACAAAATTCATTAAAGTGGGTAGAAGAGAGAGATTCAAATTAGTGCCCTGGGAGAGACCAGCAAGCAGAATTCAGCTACTTCGTACTCTGGTTGGCAGCAGAGCCAGTCAGCAGATGGTTTGAGACCACAATATTCAGCACATGTGCTGTCAGTAGTCTGTGGGATGCTGTAAGGAATGCAGGAGAATGTAAGATTATTTTGGTGTTGAGGATTAGATTATAGACATAAACTAGAACATAAGCCTACATGAAATGTACTTCCTTGATTCCACTGCTTGTATAGAGCTTTTACATTCCTTCTATACTGGCAAGTCTGTACTAAGCAATTTTTCAGAGAGGAAAAAAAGAGAAGGTCCCAACCTCAAAGATTTCCTAAGCTAGAAAATAACAGCAACATCACAGATATCACTGTCTGGGTTAGAATGAGATGAATAACAAAAAGGTAAAGATTGCCAGTGACAATCTTTAACTGCTATTTCTATTATATCACTGTACTTGCTTTTTTTTTCACCTTTCATTCTGCTTTACACAAACCACTCCAAAGCTTTCTAAAATAAAAGCCAGCAAACTTTTCACTTCTCTTTTTTATTCTGTGTAAATAAACTTGAACTTTAGCCACAGCAACTTTCACCTTATTTGGCCTTCACATAATGCTTTTTCAGTTTCCCCAGCCCACTCCAAGATGACCTTTGCAGTCAGTCGAGAAATGTCTAGAGATTACAAGCAGTCAGTTGCCTTGATGCCCTGTAGAGCTAGTGCCAGTGGCAAAGAACACTAGTTTTTATTTTATTTTTAATCAATTTTCAGGGGGAAAAAAAAAAAGGGCATTTTTTAAAGGGACATTACATGCCCAGTCTTGCCTTTTTTACAGGCTTGACTTCCAGTGACTACTACAGGATGCTGAATGAGCATAGGACTGGATCCTTACATATCATTTGCACTATGCAGGATTTTTTTTCAACACTTCATACAGGAAACTCCTAAGAAATGAATACAGACCAAATGGGAAATGAAGCATTGTAAGTCTGCACCTGCATGTCATACCTCTCTTACTATGGTTGCTCACTGGCCAGAGTAATGATAGAAACCACCTTTCCAAGCCTGTCGTTTCTCCCACATCTCACAGATCCACATTTACTGCCTTGTGCTCTTTGTCTCATATTGCAACAGTTACAGATTTGCAGAGTTAGGGCAATGCCAGTTTTTCTCCAGGTAATAACCTTCCTGTTTTAAAATCTTCTTCACTATAGCCTTTGCATCCTACATGTGGGAATGGATTGTGCAGTTGGACAATGTGCAGAGCTCCCATTGCCATCACAGGGACTATCACACATAGTACATATGCAGGATCAGCTTGCTAATCCTAAGGAAAATGAGTAGTAGTCTGAATCTTTTTTCTTTTTTTTTTTTTTTTTTACTGCTGGACAACAGCCAACATAAAAATCTCACTGCTGCTACTGTTTTATTGGGTCTATTCAATACTATTTCAGGATATAAAAATCTGGTATATTTTAACAGCTCTACCAAAAGCAAGTTTTTGCTTCTGATGTGAGGAAGCCTTCTTTCTCACAGATGTGGCTGGTTAGTTTACCTAATGCACACCTTTAATATAGAAATGGTACAAATTCTGAAAAAAAATTGTGGAGAAATCTCATGAATCAGCAGAAATGCTTTAAACTTACCACTGGTATCCGGGTTCTGACAGATTTGCTTTTGAATGAAAACAGCACAGCTGTTAATAAAAATATCAGTCTTGATGGGGAATGAATAGCTCTTGGTATAAATAAAGCATATGGCACATATTCAGCTTTTTCAGGCAGTAAGTCAAGGGGACCACTAACATTATGAAAAGCCCGACCTTTCTTAGCTTCCACTTCTAGTCCTGACTGTAGGGATCTGCTAAATCTCCCACCTGCATTTGAAATATTTTGCATCAGAGGTTTGTCTTCCTACTGTTGCAGGGTTCTTCTGTTTATCAGGTCTTGGGGTTTTTGCCCTAATTTCTCACCAATATCCTGCCCTTCTTGCCTAGGCCAATCTGTTACCCTGTTTCATACAGTGAAGAAATGCCTCGCATGAGTCTGGAACTGACCCACTTGTAAGGAAGCTCTTAGTCCTTATCTTTTATACTCACATGCCCCTCTGCTGACACTCTACTCTCCGCTCTGTCCTCATGGGTAAGGCAGTATGGAAAGTGCTGATAAGAGGATTAGCTGATGAAAAAAATCCCAGCCAGCAGTTTGCAAGCATACAGCATTCTTACATACCGCCATGAAGGCTGGGTTCCTGGAGAGGGATATATCTCACTTAGATATTGCTATCTCAAAGTGGGCCAATTAGTCAAGTTTTGTCATCTAGGCTTCCTCTGTGTCAATGGGGAGAGAAACGAAAGTCATCTGAGAGAGGCAAATCTGTTCACCTATCTTAGGCGCCTGCCTTAGGAGGGTATCTCATCCACCTACCTCGACGGACAACAGATGCCTGGTGGTAAGATAGCTAAAATTAGTCACTATAGTGTTAAAAACAGAGCAAGTGGAGACTTCCACACTTCCAAGAGGGACAAGAATAAGCATCCCAAGAAAAGAGCAGGCTGTGTTAAGGATCGTTCTTGCACTTAGTGTCAGTGATTGCCTCCCTAGATCTAAACCTTCAGAGCTGGACAGCAGAGGAAATAAACAACACATACTTCATTGGAACTGCATGGGGTGGGTGTACACACATTAAAAGAAACTGAAAAAACATATGGTCCATGGGAGCCAGGAAAGCCATCTGCAGAGGAAGTGTACAACAGAGCACGCAAAGCAGCAAGCGGCGAACGCTCCCGAAGAGCCGCGCGTGTCTCGCACAGCAGCACATGTGACACAAACCACATGAAAGAGGCCCAGAGTTCTCTGCTGTCAAAACTGCCAAAACAAGCAGACACAGAGCAAGCAGGAGCAACAGTATGGTCACAAGCACACATTGCAGATAAACTGGTAGAAGGGGAATGTCTGAACTGCAACAAGCAGACAGAAAATCATAGTGGAGCTTTGAACTCCAAAAGTAATTTTTGCTACCCAAAGCTAGGATCATTTTTGCCATCTTCTATTTGCTGATGTCTGAACTACATTGTAAGATCTTTCTGTTTGGTTCATGGCTGGGAGTTCCAAGCAGAGCCTTACAAATCCAACGTGACAATAATGCTCTTTCTTGAGGTAGGAACCTTGCAAAGCCAAGCTAGAAGTAATGTTAGAAGCAATGTTTTCATGCTAGCTCAGCAAACCTAATAGTTTCATTTGAAAAGAAAAAAAAAAAAAAAAAGTTGATCATGATTATTTTGAAAGCCTAGGAAAAAAGCAGCAAGGTTTTTTTCCTTTTTCTTTGTTTTTTTTTCCTTTGGTTTTTTTTTTCCTGCTTATCCATCAGAAAGTACTGCTGCTGCTGTTGTTGCCCTGGTGTTATCATGGAAGTAGAATCTGGTATCAAGGTGAGGTTTCAATCACCAAGGTTCTAACAAGAACTTCTGAAACAAACTCAAAATAGTACAAGTAGTTGGTATTTAGAAGATAAGGTACCTTTCTTCCTAAAGACTTCAAGCACTTTAGGATTTGATACTAAAATCCCTATGTGACTTGGCACTAAAATGATCTGCCAGAAAACTCCAAGTAAGTTCTAGCAGGAATATATCCGGCACATGGAGTATAGTTATAATACACCAATACTAGGGAAGAAATCTTATTTGCAACAGCCTCTGCACAATTGACTCCTGTACATTTCCTTTCCTGATCCTACATACTCTCATGGAAGAACAGGATTAGTTCACAGAAGTGTTCCTGGAAAGTCTTTGCCAAGATCTCACGCAATGAGTTGACAGCACATCCTTAGCCTGCCATTATGGAAAGTCCCTTGCAATTCATTCTGCTTGGATTTCAATAAGAGGAAAATTCAGTGTTTAATAACTGCTTATCTGAACCTGGCCTTGTTTTGTGACATGATACAGGATGGGAAACTATACCTTTACAAGCAATAAAAGAAATTCTAAAGACAACTGAAGACTTGCTTTTGTGCTTATTTCACTAAGATATGCCATAAAGCTAAAAGAAAGGTTTAATTCTTGCTGTTCCTCAAAGCTTAATTTGTGAGACAGGTTTTCTCATTAAGTAAGGCTTAAAAGAAATATTATACCAGTCTGCTCAGTGGCAATTTCCTCTGTTTGTGCTGTCTGCTCTTCTAGTCATTGCATAGGTAGGGACCAGTGCACCTGACGCTCAGAGAAGGACGTCTTCAAGCATAGTTTAAAGGCTGTACTCAGACTGTAAAGACAAGTAGCATTTAAAACTGAATGCAGAGCTTAAAAGTAGCAGAATGTAGGGTTTAGAACCCTCCAGAATACATTTCTCTCTTTTTGAAATCAAAGAAATAAGATGCTACGTTTATTTTTGTTGGCTGCCAAACTGAATAAAGGCTGAGGTGCCTGTTTCTAGCCATTATGCAGACAGGTACATACAAACGCTCACGTTAACTACAGATTTCTGCATCTCTTGAGTAAAACACTTCCCCCTTGCTCTGTTTGTTCTAATGTCAAGCATGACACGCTGTGGTGTCCACAGACTGCTCCCCTCAGCATCCTAGCTCTGCCTCCACTGTGGGATCCTCTCAGCAGCCTTGTCTCAGGTTTCAAGAGAGGCTGCAGGGACAGTGTCCTCTGACTATGACTGCTACTGTAATGATTCCCCAGGAAAAAAAGTCCTTCCTCTCTTTCTTTCAAATATTTTTCATTTGTCATAGAGGAGTTCATGAAGCAACACCAAAAATATTAGGATCAGTACAAACATATAAAAAACCCCTTGGATCTCAAAAAAAAAATCAACACAAGTAAGAACAATCAGTCACAGAGTTAAAAAGGTAAAATGAGTTGGCAGGGAGGGATGCCAGAGAAATAGAAAGAACATATTTCATTGAATAAAATAGTGAGTAGTCATCGCTTGGCTTACATGCTTACAATGTACATCGATCCTAAGAAGTGACTGTGAATCCTTGCATAGACTTAAGTAGTAAACTTGTTATGGGAGCATAATAATCATCCTTTCTGTTTACTTTGCTGACTCTCAGAAATAGCCAAAAGTAACCCTAACCAATAACAACCTTTCCCTCATCTTTGTAACCACAGTGATAAACACATATTTCAGTACCTCTTGGAATATACCATAAAGATAAAATCTGTACGTGCACCTGGTTTGGCCAGTCACTGCTCATTTCATTGTTTATATGTGTACATCTTTGGGGGAAAGAGAATTTTTTTTAAACAACCTGGGTAGCCCCATGTCTGACTGACTATCAGTAAATGTTTTCTTTTAGTCTCAGAAGTTAATAGAGTTTAGTCGGAAGAAGAATCTGCTCTTTCAATTAGCACAAAACCACTCCAGAAAAACCCATACGTCCACACAAAAAAAAGAAAACAAACTCAAAAAAACCCATCAAATCAGCATGGTTCTCAGGTTGTCAAATGCGTGCATGTCTATGGTCAATCGGGTAAGTATCATTAACATCTGAGTGGAGCAGCAAAACAAAAAAGTTCTTGTATACTGTAGATTGTGTACACAGGAGAAGACTGTATACTGTAGGTTGTAGTTCAGTTTATACCATTTAACAACCTGACCTCCATTCAGTTATGTTTTTCTAATGAAGTGTTATTACGAATTTTATTTAGATTTTCCACTTCCAGATTCTTCTCATGCAACATCACCTGTCAGAGAGCCAAGCAGAACAAAATGGTCAATATGAAAGCATCATCCTACAAGGAGCTACTTCATCCTCTCACGAATTATGAGGGAATTAACAACTGAACGGGATAGTAGGCAACCAGTGAGAGCACGACAAGGGGAAGTTTACACTGCTGAGAAACCTGACAGAGTGATTCAAGTTCCGGCTTCATGAGATGCTCTCCAGCATCATTACCCAGGAGTGGAGTAAAATTCAGGCCAGTATAAACAGGATGTTGAACTACTATGAAGCTGCATAGAACCACCATTAATGTGGCCCTGCAATACTCCTTGCCCTTTTCCATCTATGGTAGTCAGATGCTGGACTCGTATTTTCAACAGGCTTTGCAAGTTCTCTGGACTAAATATTGTCACAACCCATGCAGAAAATATTTCCTAGGCCAGTGATATTTTTTAGAATCATTGGCTGCTTCTGAAACCACTGTAATGCTAGTTCTAGCTCAAGAAGCAGCACACTGGCATGCATGTATTTTCACAAGTCCTCTTGTTTTCCTTTCCTCTTCCACAGTTGATGATAGAATTTAGTTTGCATCTTTAATACCAGTTTTCCATACATGCAGCAGACTACAGTAATACCAGCTCCTGCATGCATGCTTACATTTACTTGCTCCCAAGAGAAATCCTCTCTGGCTTGCACCTAGGATGCACCAACTGTTCTCTCACCCAAAATAAGGTTGCTGATCCCCTTACAATGACCTAGATAACACCAGTTTGTTCTTGTTGGCATACCAACAAGGTGTATCTCCCTAGATCTGTCTGTCTCCCCAGTCAGTTTCTCTTCCCTAGACACTTAGACAGAGTCAGGCTGGATTTGTACAGAATATATCCACATCCTCTGTGCCTCAGCTTTGACCTCCATGAACAGCACCACAGCTGGTCCTGCTTTCTGCTCCCCCTCTGTGTTTACATATTTAACTCAATGCCCTTATGATGCTGTGGTAACACCCAGGTCTCATCACAGCCCAGAGCGGAGCACCTGCCAGAGCTACTGGATCTGTTCCTTTGCGATAGATGCACTTACGCCTACATGGGTCATTTCCAGAGACATACCTTTGGGACAGGTACGGGAAAGGTTAGATGAGATTCAGATGGATTTTAGAGCACCACAGAAGAGTTGGACCTCTTCAGGTGCAGATGAGAGTCAAACTGCAGTCAAGGACTTCTGCCCCAAATTCAGAGTCTTCCCCTCTGTTCAGTAGCAGCTGACCTAAAGGAATGCCTCTTTACTCATTCTTATATTAAAAAATTAGTGGTTAGAATAGTATCTATTATGTTTGCAGCAATATGTTGCATGCTGCTTTGAAATATTAAAAATATACAAAATTTGAGTAAAATCTTTGAAAGCAAAATATCCACACAGCACTAAGATTCTGCAGTGGAACAATAACCATTTTCATTGTCAGAAATCCCCTCTCATGAAACAAACAAGGAATCTCCTTTTAGCTTTTGCCATTGGCAATGAAAAAATAGCATTTTTCAAATAAATATGCACAAAATGGCCACACTGTGGTCTGACCCAAAATCTAAGGCAGATTTGAATCTACATTTTTGAAAGACTTCCAGCTACATCTGAATTGATACTCCTAAAATATCCAATTGTGAAAAAACCACCACAGTTTCAAAGGAAGTGCTGTGTGCACAATTTAGTTCTAGAATAAAACAGTTTTTTAAAACAGCAATCATTGATATTGGCCTAGTAGAGAAGAAATAAAGTCAAGATAGCACTCATTATTACTTCATATTTGACTAATAAATCATATTTCTGCAATTATTTCTTTTGCATGTAGGTACTACAACCTTATACAGGACTATTGGGCTTCAGACACTCTACAGAAGCCTGAAGACAGCCAATACATTAGGCTTCCTAATAAGCATAAAATGCTCCGTCCCTTATATGTTCATGTAGCTACACAGTTCCAGGGAATCAGCCATTAAGCCCTGTCCCAATGTCATCAGGTCAAAGTTTCTGAATGAAGTGGACTGTAATCTCAGTTTGGAAGCTTAAATGAAGTTTACTAACCTCTCAAACTATAAAATGAATAATTATTATTATTATTATTATTATTAGTATTATTCTTCAGGCAATATTAACCATATATTTAGATCCCACAGATGATGCTAACGCATATCTATAAAGCCACTTAGCTTTTGTTGAGCTTAGAAACAGGAGAGAAAAAGAGGAAAAGGGAGAGGGAATCTTAGAGAGATAGAGAGGAAAATAATGAAAAGAAGGAGCAGAGAATGGCAAGAGAGTGAAAGACAGAAAGACAGATGATACTACTTCTGCAAGAAAGCAAAGTACTTCAGAAATGGAAAAAGTGAGACATTATTTACAGCAAGAAATTTTCATAGATAAGCAAAAATAAATGAGTCACAGTGACACAACATGATGGAATTTAATCCAGCTGTTTGTGTCCTATGGCAACCCTAGATAAGCAATATCAGAAAAATGAATTAGGAAATCCAGATGGCAATAAATATTATTTTCATCAATACAGAACAGATGCCAACAGTACTTTTGACATATAAATGTTATTTTACTGTGTTCCTGTCCTTTGGCTATTACACTTTAAAGTGAAAGGTTGGACAAGATATTCTTGATCTCTTTTTTAAAGTTACTTCACATGCTACTTTTACTTTTTCCTATACTTGTGTTACTGTGTTAATCCCCTCCTGCAGATTAAGTAACATAGGTAGGTACATCCTTTATTTTCTAATGAAACCTCAAAACTGATGGCTTTAAAATGCTACACAGGAGCAATTTTCAACAAATACTGTCTTTTTGTAAAGTGTAAGAGAATAGTAATTGTGTAGCACCATTCTGGAATCCAAACACTTTAACGAACATGCTGGTCATTTTTTTATCTCTTTGGAGCCCTCAAAACATCTGTCTGGAAAAGATAACTTTCCTCAAAATTACATGAGAAACTAAGGAAATAGTTTCTGTCGTGAAAGCTAAAAAGTACAAACTAAACTGAAAAAGAATGGCTCCCATTTAATCAAAATCTGAATTTATAGTTTTATAAAATTATATTTAATTATTATTTTCATAAGAAAATAAAAACCATCTCTGACCAAATTCAGAACTAACAATGATGTTTTCCATTATGGAAAGGAGGAAAATTCCTTTCTTTATCAGCTCCTGGAAAACTATACCCTGAGCTAAGATAATATCTGTTCACATTTGCTTCAGCAATAGCATTGTATATTTTCTTCCCCGCGATGTTATTCGAGTACTTTTTATTTATTATTTTGTTAGCAGTAAAATTAAATGATACTTAGCAATTATTAAAAGCTTCATAAATGCATATGCAAAAAAACTCCAACAGTGTTGACATACGAACAAGTGGGAGTTATGCATAAAAATGAGCAGATTTTATGCATCTTATGCATAAAAATGAGGAGATTAGTAGCTAACCTGTGGATGCATCATGTTCTTCCAGGTATGAAAATAAACCACTTTCAGAATGTCCTCACTTATCCATCACATAAATCTTTATCATAAGCCTTATTTTAAGGGGCAAGTGGGCATGAAGCACCAAATGTAAAAATTCAGTATAGGGAAAAATAGCTGCCTATACCGTCTGTGCAACTAAAGAAAGGGAAAAGTACTGCTGTTCCTAAATTCTAGCTCCTATAGGAGCCACAGGCGTGCCTGGTAGTTATGGCAAATATTACTGTGGAAAGTCAAAAGACTTTCATTGGAGGCTACCAAAGCTAGCATGCTGTACAAGTTAAAATGAAACAAGACACCTCACTGCTGACAGTGGCAAGGTGCTGGCATTCTTATTTAAAGACAGGTGAAATAATAAATCACAAACCAAGAAATTACATCTGCATCAGAAACACTTGTTTAAATAATAAATCAAAACAGAAGTTTTGTTTTCCTTGTTGTCTTTTCTCTACTGGAAATTCTCTAAAGGGAAGTACCTACCTCTGAAATATGTACTTAAAACTGAGAACTCTCCAGTGACAGCAAGCAGTGCATTACCACCTTTCCTCAGACATCTGCATATAACACCTTCTGCCTTGAAATTCTGCCTAGCTACCACATAGCTAAGATCTAACAGTTGAGGCATGCCACATGGAGATGTACCGCAGAGGTGGCAGTTCAGATCCAGCTACAGAACACGTCACATGCTAGTATTTACCAAGTCCTGGTCTTCACAGAAAAAAACATTTAAGAAATTAGTTGAGAAGGAAGTGCACAAAACTAGTCCAAGCTTGTCTTTCTTTTGGTTAGCCTATAGTAAAAGTGCTGAGTGATAAACAGAGAGGTCAGTATGATACCTGAAGGTGTAAGAGCTCTTTAGATGGCTTCCAGCAAACTGATCAAGCACTCAGGCTTCTGGGTAAAAACAAGTAGAACTAAAGAATATTCTCAAGAATGGGCCGTGTTTGCTGTTGGTATGAATCCATACTGTTCTGCTGAGGTCAGCTACAGAATACTCATATTCATAGAGGAAAATTTGGTTAGATTCAGTCTGATGGGTCTGTCACATCAGTATTTTCTCCATACAGACAAAACTAGTGCCTAAAAGCAATCTCCTCAGTGAAGGCCAAGCTATATAATCAACTTTATAAGAGAAAATGCAAAGTATTTTCTAGGGAAAAAACTGGTAACATGACAATGCATCACTGTCATTTCCTACCTTTCTCAGCTGGATATTTTGTGTTTGGAAGCTTTCCCTTGACGCTGGTGAGCTATTAAATTGCACTTAGAATCATCTATTCCTTTTAAATTGGGGTATATTTTCCTCTCAGTTTTAATGCTGTAGTACTGGCCATCGGGATGTAACAAACTCTATGTTTGTGTGATACCTCCTGCGCTGCTTGCAGAGGGACTTCAAAGCATTCACCAAAATTACCCTTAGTTTTACCCGAGAAATTTTACTTTCTATCTCAAATTCCTGCCTTTACCAGCAGGAAACTTTACTTGCCTAAGCATAGCAGATAGTATTTAATTCATATATGCCAATGGCACCAGGATATGCAGACAGGATTCTGTACATACAGAAATCTAAGTGCAAAATGATGAATGCATATTTATCCACTGACTCTCAAACACTGTTCTAAGAATACAAGCAATCAAAATGAGGGAAAAATTGTTTCCTTCGCTTAAACATAATGTAAAATATGGCACACAGCCCAATCCCATTCTCAGAATGTGATTGTGGATCAAGGAGGTATATGCAAGTGTATGAAGATTGGTAGAGGTTTGAACATTGAAATACATAGCTGAGCATTATTTCTTTGCATTTTGCGTAATATCTTCATAAGACAGGTTCTGAGTGCTCCAGTGTTGACAAGCCTTTCAAACACAGCAGTTCAATGCCACTGTCATTTTTAGGCAGGTATAACAGAGCAGATGCACCAGAAGCATATAAGAGGCCTATACACATGCTGTAGTACTTCTTTGCTGAATTTAGATGGCTATCTGGAATATCTGGCAGAAAAGAAAGTATCAATTAGAGCCAGATCACTGCAGCATGAGCAAAGTTGGCTCTGGCCAAAGGGGAACTGTTCCAACTTCTCTTCTTTTTAATTGCTTCTGACATTTCATGAAGGAAATAAAACACCAGAGAAAAGTATTCTGAAAAAAAGAAAAAAAAGAAAAAAAAAGTTGATTCTGTTTATATTTCAAATACAAAGGGAGAAAGGGAGGGATGAAATTTCACCTGTTGCTTATTACCAAGAAATACAAAAAAGTCAAGAAAATCAGTGTCTTCAGTATCTATATTTTCTTGTTCCTTACACTCCAAAGCTGCACAGAGACTCACCACAAAGGCCTGAGCTCTCCATAAACGCAATGTTTATTGAGACAACATTGTGGTTAGGCCCTGAAGTTGGTGACTAACAACATTTAGTGTCCACCAAGGGGACACGGGTGACAATATTACAAGCTCAAGAAACAAAAAATCCATCAAAAGTATAAAACAAAAGTATTGTAGGTAGTTTTAGAAATCAAGATACCTAACACTGTTAGCTAGTCTTAAATGACATGGAACTGCTTTTAACCATTACACTTGTAACAGCTGCACAGCTCTGAGGAATTCTAAGTGGTCAGATAACGTTCCTGTTGCTCAGACAGGAGCGTGTTTCATACTCCTGTATGGCATTGTTTGCTTACCTGTCCTGACTTTTTAAGTGAAATATACAGTGACAAAGACTTTGATGCACAAACGTTTAGACCACCACTTCTGACTAGCTTGGTCCAACTTAATACCTTCCACAGCATCTGTATCAGCTGAGGCACTGCCTCTCCACACCACATCAGGAAGAAATACAGGGAGGGATTCTGTTCATCTAAAATCTAGGCATCTAGCCCATATTAGTTTTCCATGTTATCTCTGTAACCACTGGAAAGAGACACAACCATGACTTTCAAGAGAAAGTGAATCCTTCCAGCTATCTTAGGCACTATTCGTTCAAAGAGATAAGTCACTTGCTGGAAGTGTCCATCTGTCTCTACTGTACAGAAGAGATGCCCAGGCAACCAGATTAGTTTAGATGCCTAACTTTCAGTTGCCTAAAACTAGATGTGATGAATCCCGCTTACAAGCAATACTGACAATTTCCTAACACACCAGTAGACTACCTGCTATTTTTTTGTATTTCAAGCTTTTCTCCAGAATTCAAACTATTTCCTCTCAGCAGTCATGAGCAGATGGATACACTGCCTAGCAAACGTATTTTTAAAGAGACCACCCTGTCCCAGATGGAGAGGTGGTATCAGTGGCCTCTAAGCACTAAATTTGTAATATAAAAGTCAGGTCTCCATCTGACTAAAAACACCAGGATTTTGTGTTCAGTAAACAATCTTTAAATTTCCTTTTTAGATGACGTTCTCATGTTTCCAAATAACCACCAGAAAGAACTTGTCTGAACTCCATCTGATCTTTCATATTACTGTACTGAGATTCTTTAGTAAGACTGCTTCTTTGTGCTAGTAATGCTTTCCCTTTAGAAACTCCTGAGATACAGAAAGGGACTTCTTAGCTTGGTAACATCCACTGGGGAAAATGACGTTTGTGTCTCTGCTCTTCCCCAAAAGGGACTGTTTCATGAACAACCACAAATGTCTATGCATTAACATCCATCACATCCTTAACCTTTAGGAGGCTGCAAATAATTGTTGTTCTCCAGGCATGGAGATTTCTGCACAGAATGCCCGTTATTATTCAGACTTCTTCTTCTGTTGTTCTCTGCCTTATACTACAGCAGGAACTCTCGTCTCTCTAAAAAATCCAAGAAAAGAAAAAGGAGAGCAAATGTCACATATTTGCTATATCAACTCATAAAACCACAACACAGACAGAAATGGGTTTAAGCCAAAGAGGCTGGAGCCACATCCCGATTTGAGCCCTCCCACAGAATGAGCAGACTGAGATCCTCTGTTCTGGTCTGGATTCAATTCTGCTGTAGATGGAAATCATTTATACTGATTAAGAGAAGACTTGCCAGAAAAATACAACAATGCCACTGAGTTTGAATTCACTGTCTCCATGTTTCCCCAAGTCCCTAATGTGTCTAAGAACATGCAAAGCTGACTGTACTCCTTGCATGTAAATCTCTGATGTAGAAGGCAAGAACAGGCAGATCTCCCTGTGGAACTCCTTAGCTACCCATTGAGTTGACAAACCAACTCACTGACACCACCCTACATACTACTTCTGCCCTAAACTTTGCCTTCCTGACCTTGTGCTACACCTGGTTCTCATATTGGAGTTCTCGCTGCTGACGATGTGATGGTGCTGATGTTACAGACTCTGAGGGCTCCTCCTCCAGCCAGCCAGACATTGGCTATAGTTGTATTTTGCTCCTCTTAGACTTTGAACCTTCAGGGGAAAAAAGGATTTGTATTGGCCTGTTCAGCCTTCTATTCAATACATTTGCAACAACTCCAGGCACTTCAGAACTACATCACCTCCCAGCACGCTGTCCATTCAAATGAGGGCATATGCAGCCATCTTTAGAGAGATCAATGACTAGTCTCATTTCTACCATTTGGTGATAACCAATCTACCCCAACGGAAAACATATTATTCCTATCACAACATCCATTAAATGTCTTCCTTTATTAAAATTTGCTTCTGCCTATTCAGAGGTTTCATATGTGAGATCCCCAAAGACTGTCTTAGATGAAAGGTGATATTCTAGAAGACACCAGAGTTAAAAGTTTTGCATTTCTCCTGATGCTTTCTCTTCTGGCATCAACTGCTTGCCTAAGGACAAAGAAAACAGCTGGGTCAGGATACCTGAGAGAGCCCAGAACTCACCCTGGAGACTCTCACACCAGCAGGTAAAATTCCACCTCTGACAGGCAGGTACTTTCATATGGCATCAAGGAATTAGTAACGCCAAGGTCTGCGATATAGCCAACATCAAAGCTACTGGACTCTAGGTCTTTGGTTCAAAACAGGTAAAAATCAATGAGAACAAATACAGGGAGATTTTTCTTCAGCAATTATTTACTCACATGCTAAAACCAATGTTGGATCTACCATTGTCTAGGTTGTCACTCTCTTATTTTTTAAATTCTTTGTATACCTTTTTCATAGTTTTTAGTTTGTGGGTGGGACTATTTAATTAAAGTAGATCCAGACCACTAGATCTGATTGGACCCCCTAAAACACCTAGCATCACTATGAGGAATATTCACAGAAAATTACAATGAAATTAAGAGGCTTCAGCATTATCTAATATCAAATTTTAAATTACCTTAATCTTTTAAAAATTGGAGAATAACAATGCACTGGTTGAACTGCAAATGTGAAAGCAGTACTCAAATATTCACATGCCCTATTAATACTTACATTTTTTAAAAAAAAAAGGAGGAGGGGGAGGGCAGGGGAGAAAAAAAGACACTACCAAGCCAAACCTTGTAACATAAAAACAAGCAGCTACTATGGCAATTGGATTTAACCAAAACTTGGAACTGGCTTTTGTTTTCATCTTCTGCCCTCCAACAAAGACAGCTCTACAGCCTTTTAGCACTGTAAAGGCTGGAAGTCAAACACAGGTCTGACGGGAAGATCATCAACAAGCTGGCTATGGTTTTGCACTACCATATCAGGAATCAAATCCAGTTTGCCCAAACTGAGCTCCAACAACCAGTCTGCTGCTACATTTTGCTTCTCTAAGGACTCTGAATCATCCTGTTCTTTTGTGTACTCCTCCCATATGCAAGGTCTCATATGAGGCAGCCTATCCTTCCAAGCAAGAAAGGCTGCACAGAGATTCCCTCGTGAGCATGTGTAATACTGCTGCTGAATTGGCTAAGGATGTAACGCAGAGCACCAAGAGACCGAGCACAAAGCCAGCCTGGGAGCAAACAGCAGAGCCTTGAACTGCAGTTCCACCAAGCCCTATACAGTAGCATGGGACTAGGTCAGCTGTATATCAGACTACTGCGGTGCTCTACAGACGACGAAATGCTAAACAGGCAAACTGCCTCGTTTTCTTGCATTATTTTTTTCTGTCCTTTGGGGGGTGGGGGGGAAATCTAGTTTAGCTCAAAACTTACTAGTTTTCCAAAAGCATTTATCTTGTCGATTTCAGTGATTCTCCACTTGTTCAAAATGATTCTGGATCACTTTTAGAAAAAGTTTCTGAAATTACATCTGAGCTGAGTAGTAAGGAAGACCTACAGATAGTTTTTTTCAATTTTCTAAAAGTGGTTTTGATACTATGAATTTACATTTCTTCTAAGATGGCACAGGCTATTCTACAAAGTATCTTGAAATCACTCAGGAATCGATTCATTAAGCTGTGAGAGGCAGACAAGATGGTATGGAAGATGGTAGCATGCCTAACAATGTACAGTAATGTCATTTTCCATGACACAGTAGTACTGAAAAATAATACATTCTACTGAGCCTTAATATTTCATGAAGGGATTATGCTCAGAAGTTAGTCACAGTAAACGGTGGAAAAAACCCACCAGATTTATTACCCTCTCCTTATTAAGTGCAGAATAACATCTTTAACAACTTGCCAAATAATTGAGATCATGCTTTTGTTCAAAATCAGATGAAAAAATTTTTAGCACCGAGGTAAAAACATGTGATAGGTCTACAAGAGGCACTGTTATAAGGCAGTGTCAATGGACAGGGCAGCACCCACTGGATTCCCACCCCATTTTGGTTTCATACCTGTGGTCTCCAACACTGCCAATTGAATCACTCATCTGGAATTGAAGGTCATTAACAATTTTCAGAGGGCAAAGTTAAATCATTTTTAGAAAGTTTGCTTTAAACCACACTGTATTCAAAGGTGAAGTGATGCCTATGCATTTTCAGTCTCAGGCATATAATAAAAAATTGTCTTCAATTTTCATGTTTGATAGAATTAGGCAGTTTAAAAGTAACAACAGAAGCAGGTAAGACTGCATCCTGCTGGGAGGTAGGCATAACAATTCATTTAGCGTGGATCTTTAACATAAAACATTTTCACGTGTCCCTTCAAAAGATACTCCAATTGGAAGACTATCTGGTTCTACAACATTTAAGTAAATCAGAAAAGTTTCTTATGGAAAACAATTTTTAAAAATTATTTGCTACTTTAAGTTTGTGGGAAGCTGAGGGAGAGGATTTTTGGCAGGCAGAAGGATCTTTGGGGGTTTGGAGAAGGTTCTTTTAGTCATCAGACTTGTTGAAAACCTCCTGGTTTTGGAAAGCCTAGTTTCGTTGTGTTTATTGGGTTTTCCAAACGCTTCTCCCTATTCAGGAGATTACCAAACTTCAGAGACACCTGTTGAGCTTTAGGGAATTCATTGTCTGATTTTTTAGTATATAATGTAGTATCCTAAAGAGGAGAATATGAATGATCTCAGCATCATGGTGACATGTTCAAAGATGATCTTGTGCCATGCTAATGGAAGAACTCAGAGATCTAGTAAGTCATTTCCATCTATCATTTCTATGACTTTTGCATTTTCAATGAGATATAGTTCAAATGTTGCTGTCATACAGAGAGAATGTAATCCAGAAATAAGTTCATTAGCTCTTTGGGGAGAAAAGATTCATTAATATGTACTGAAGACTTGCATTAATCCATTCTGGAAGGCCTTTTATATGACACAAAAAGAAAAACACTTTCTCCTCCAGGATATAAAACAATGTTAGTTAAATTATATGTATCAGAATAGAATAATATTAATTAATCTTTCATAGCTTTCTTTTACTTCTTATACCTGCAGAGATTTTGCAATGAGTTCTTCATTTCCCAATAATCCTCTCTGTATCAAAGTACTTAGCTAATACTTGGGCATAATGCTACAGCTGAAGCATATGGTCATTTCAGTTCGTGATGAGACTGCAGGAATACAACAATCCCATTTCATATAAGTCAGTGCATACACATTTAAGCTTAACAAGCCAAAGAGCCTGACACTGAAAGGAAATGAACTTTAAAATAGCTCTCATCTAAAATACTGTCAGGACAACACTTCTTCTGAGCCTCACTCAACACATCTGAATGCATTCAGGCTTTTAAAGTCTCACTGAGAAACAGCAGTAACAAACCATAGACTTCCTCAGTCCAGTCGAAGTGACAATAGACAGAGAGAAAGGAATGGACATTTCAGGATTTGAACTTTTGCACTGGCATCTGACTGATCATTACAGCTTTAGCATTCATTTAAAAGTAAGCAGACACATACCATAGATTGACAAAAAGAAAGAAATATCCTGAGTGAGTAATCTAACCTGAAGGGTAACACAAAACCTGTGAAACAAAAACATGATAAGCAACATTTCAGAGCAGTCTGCTAGATTATTTAAACCTCCAGCCAGTGTTTGGTGTAGACACTAGCTTACTGATGATTTGCAAGGGATCTGTCCTAGCTACATCTGGCTACATTGCATAAATGAAAAGCAAATGAAAAAATAAATTCTATCACACACTACTGTCAATAACATCACTTCTTGTCCCTATACCACCTCAGTGACTAAATTACCAATGGACCATCATGTGCAAATGCTTTCTCCCAGCCCCTCTTCCTAGGAATGTTTGAGTTTGACTTCGTGAAAATTCAGCGAAGTCTGTCCAACTGATGAGCAAGGAAAGGGAAGCTGTGGGGAAGAGAGAAATGCCTGAAGCTAGGAGGACCTGGTTCCCTTCGGAGTCTAACTGAAGTGCCTGGAAGAAGACAATGGCTCACTGGAAGTTTACAAGCTGTTGTGTATAGAAAGTTTCCTTTGGTTTTGTTTGGAAATGAAGCTTTTGTTTTGATTTTGGTACCTGCATACAAAATTGGCACAGGAGACGTGTTGGTGCAGATGGGCCAGGCTATATTTCCACCACTTAACAACTTAGCCCAAAGGGACAATGTGCCCTGATCCTGTCATAGGAAAATCTTA
Organism: Cariama cristata; assembly: GCF_000690535.1. Lineage (NCBI taxonomy): Eukaryota > Metazoa > Chordata > Aves > Cariamiformes > Cariamidae > Cariama > Cariama cristata. The sequence goes on from NW_009603992.1 coordinate 41,024, forward strand.
TCTCTTCCAGCTCTTCACAAATTCTGAGGCCAATTTTCAGTTACTTTGCCAAGAAGCACAAATTAGCAGATTTCACTGAAATAAAATATGTGAGCTAGCTGATGATGACAAAAAATGTTGATTTCATGGAGGCAAATCACAAATGAGCAAGACATGAATCAAGCCAGCTACATGTAAGGTCAGAAGAGTGCAAGAAGAGACAGAGCTCTGTCAAAACTTTTGCGGAAGTTTAATACCAATCTAAGGTTTGTTCACAGACGCCGTATACTGTTGCAGTTGCTTAGAAAAGGACAACACAGGAACCACACTGTTTATTACTCTATACTTTGTAACTTTTTCTTTGCCGTGTTCTTTTATAAACACATTGGCTGAGAATCATTATTTTGCAGCTGCCAGATGCACCAAATCTCCCAGCACACTCACACTTCCAGCTTTAGCTTGTTCTCAAAGAAAAGGCAAACACTGTAAGATTTAGTAAACAACTAGCCTGCAAACTGGAAACACCCCAAAGTGCTGCCTTCACTCACACAAGATTGAAATCAATTTGAGACAGCAGTTCATAATTAGATTTTTTGGCCAGGGCAAGACGGGGTGAAGTGTGGGTTTTGGTTTCATTTTCTTGGGCAAAATGAGGACTCTTTAAAATCTGACTCCTGAGTTTGTTAGCTTTCCCTGTGATACGCACAATGGCAGTGCTAGTCAACAGCATTGCTCCTCCAGAGACAGAGGGGCACAGACACCGGTTTCAGCAAAAGGGAAGGGATTTGGTGGAGCCACCGGACAAGAACACCCCTGAACATTAGGAAAAGCTGAATCTGGATCTGGCATTTAGGGGTTAGGCTTATTTCTGGAACAAACAGTTCTGCTGTGCACGCTGCAACAAATGGATGACTGATTCACTACAATGTGCTGGCCTAAAACAAAGCCATCTATTCTGTTTGGAGGTGGAGGTTCACTCAGGAGCCTGCAGAAAGGCAGGGTCCTGATTAAAAGCTCATCAAAGCCAGTGGGAGATTTCCAGTGGCTGTGAGTGGCTTTGAATTCAGATAAATTCCTATCCATGCTTCAGATACTCCTCACCCTTCCTCCAGTCTTGCATATCAGCAAGGAGAGATGTTGGAGAAGTCCAGAGGAGCAGGTTGGGACTGGCAGGGCCCAGCAAAAGCTCTGGGAGAGTCCAGCCCCCTCCTAATCCTGCTAGCAGCCTTCCATTTTTCCTCAGTGTTGATTTCCCCCCTTGTTCTGCAGACTTTCCTTTGGTCATGTTATTTGGATTTAAAACATTCTGGAATTGCAATTCTTCCACATTTTTGCCTTGAAGACAATTATAAACAAAGATGTTAATAAGATTCATACTCAAATGGATTAAATGGGGAAATAATGGGGGAAACTGTGACAGTGATGCAAAATTCACTGTGTGAAAATCTGCTGGGTAAGATGACTTTCAGAATTTTCTATGAATACCCTGAAACTATTCTTTAAACTAACGCTTTCATCCAACAGCCACTCACAACTGGGGAGTTTATAGGTCTATTATAAGCCTGCCAAGAGTACTGTGGTCACAGTCAAATCCAAATAGCCTCTCAGAAAAAAATCCGCATTGGGACAAAATGAAGTAAGTTTGGTTTCTATGACATTTGGAGGGAGAAGAGTGAAAGAAAAATCAGTGCATAACTAACAATTGCCATCTGCCATGCTAGGAATTGGTGTTTTCACTTCCCAAGATAAAAAACAATAGGCTGATATGAGGCTCTTACTCATGACTGCAAGTGGCTATTTTGAGGGGAAGGTTGGTTGTGAATGTAAACATTAAAATCTACATCAGCTCACAAATCACAACTCTGAGTAAGCATTCAAGGACATTAGGGAGGGAAGATGCAAGATCCTGCCTCTGAACCATAGGCTTTTTGCACAGTTCCCAGTGAAGAAAAAAAAAATAATACCAAGAACCACACTATGAGCACAGGCAGTGATTCAGCCCAAGGATAAATTTATACTGCAGCTCAGAAGAGAAACAGGATAAATGTGCCAAACAGATATCCATATTTCTGCAGTTGCTATTGGAACTTAAAGCATAAACCTCACTCCATACTGAGGTCTCCACAGTGAAAACTGTCTGTGATCTAAATTTTCAGTGATAACCTCCAGGCCCAGAAAACTGGTAGAACAGGAGAGGGTTCACCTAAGTAAAGAGCTTTTCATTGATGTCTGTTGTGCTGAAGATCATTTCTCTCGTTATCCAAGTCCACAATTGGACAGTGCAACTTGAAGAGCTATTTTCTTCTGCTCTTCAAAACCAATTGGACTAGACTTTGAGATCATTCCCAGTGTCTATCACAGGATAGATGGACACAGTAGTTTCCTCAGGCAGGCCCTTCTGATCTTTTGCAGAAATTGGTCTCTGCTGGTTTTTTGGCAGCAGCTCTCAGTCTCTTGCCAGCTCAAACAGCCTGCCAGCAGTATTTCACCATTGT
>NW_009603992.1:43528-52296 GCF_000690535.1 Cariama cristata
ACCAGGCTAATAGTCCTGAGTTTTTGTGCCTACTGCTCATGCCAGGCCATCATGCCCTGTGACATTGCTATGGGACTCAGCTCAGGCTCAATGATTCTTGCAAGGTAAACAAGGCCATAGACAATATGCTAAGAGCTCAACTAATCCAGGAATAACCCTCCTATTAGAGCTGTTTCTTCACAATGAAAATTAAAGGAGAGGGGGTGGCTAGAGGTCAGCAGAAAAATGAACATCTAATGAATGTAATCCTGCCAGACTGATGTGACACGCTGTGTTGATTCTTTTGGAGGGTGTGGGTATGTGTCTGTGCGTGTGTGTGTGTGTGAAAGAATGCACACATCTTGAAGAATTCTGGAACACAGAAACTTTATGGCTCCAGAAATTTCACCATAAAATCTGTATACATTGAAAACAGAAGAAAATGATATGGGACTGAATTTTGTCTTTTTCTGGAAGTCTCAGCCATGACATCTTTGGCACCTCAGCAAGAAAACATTTACTACATGCACAGCATTTTGTGATTCTAATTCTTTAAACCTAGTTTTGATTGGTGTAAGATCCTGCATCAGTCTTCCCTGTCTATGTAAATAGCAAATACCTAGCTGAGGTCGTACTTCTTTTGAGTCTATCATCAGAATGTGTCACTTCCTTTAAAGGGGATAAAAGCCAAGTTTCTTTGCTGGCCAATGACAAAAGCAGCAAGTAATTTTCAGACACTTAAAGCATAAATGCTCGGCTGGTTCAGAGTGTCACATGGGTCCCTTCTCTAAAATCCAATCTAGGAAAGAGACTAAGACATCTTGTTACTTCACATACAGAGGATACTTACGAGGAGCACTTGCTAGCGTTAATAAATTAAGAAATTTCTGAGCAAGCAGCAGTTAAGAAGAGTCCTTTACTGAAAGGAGATTTTCCAGTGGCAATATGAAGACTGAATTGCAGGATGGCATTTTGACCACTGACTATCTCATCACAAGGTTATCAAAAAGTACATAGCTGGAGAAAAAATTAAAAGACTATTTCTCTTTGCCACATCCTGCGATAAGTCATATCATTTGAAATAATTATGAGTGTCAGTGTATATTTGTCAGTTTATTTCCAGCTAAGCAAGGTCAATGACATTGTAAAAGACATGGTAAAGGCCTCCCTTGGGGACAGTGTACAAGTCTGATCATTTATATCCAGGACATACAAATAACACATAAATAAGTATGGCACTCTAGCCCACAGGGAACATTTGCCAAAACTACCTAGAAGGACTTCAGAGCCAAAATTTCTATCTCCAAAAAATATTTTCACCTTCAGCTTCTACATGCTTTTGCCAGCCATTGGATTAAAGCTGTAAGTCACATTAGACTGTCAATGCTACAGCAAAATGCCACTGAAAAGCAAAATTGAACAACGTTTGAAGTTTTCTTATACCAAAAGGTACAGGTGAAAAAATTAGAGGAGGTTTCACCTACACAAATGCTTTGTCAGCCTAAGACGCTCCAAGAATTTTAAAGAATTTTACTCTTTCTTTATCTTTCTTCATCTTATGTGTTCCTATCTCCTTCAAATGGATACCATCTTCTGACCTAAATGGAACTTTAAAACAGACTTTTATTTGGAACAATAACCTTGCCTCAAAAAGCTTAATACAATCTTGCTTAATTTACTAACAGCAACAAAACCCAATTAACGATTGAATCTGCGCCAAAATGAAAAGCTGGGTTGGTTGAGGTTTTTTGTGGAAAAACCTGTTAAGGATTTTATACAACTGCAAAGAGTCTTGCTCTTTGCAGTTACATTTACCCCTCAAACAGATCATCAGAGATAGTATCAGATTCTAAACCTGAGAGAAAAAAAAAAAAAAAAAAAGACCACCACCAGAGGAAAAATAACCAGTATTGTTCTCTAGCAACATAACAACTCTTCATTATTCTGGCCATTGCAACACACAAGTAACTGCTCTGCTCTTCATATGGTATGACACACATACTGTCAGTGATACTCCTCCCATCTCAAGAGGATTATTTTGTATTTCTTTCTGAGGTCTTTGCAAAAACAAATATTTGTTCCCATTCTGCACATCCTGAGTGCTGATCCCAAACTCTTTTGCTAGGAAAGCATGTTCTAGTGTATGTTCTTTTGTATGAATAATTTCTACAGTAATCTACTTTTCTTTCCCCACATGACTGGATTAAAGTTTTATGGGGCCCAGGGTAAAACCAAACAATAAGAATAATCTTACTGTCATTGTCACCAAGTTTCACAGCGATTCTGTTCTCATGTTTTCCTCATTCCATCCTTTTCCTCCTCCCTTTTTTAGACAATTAATTTCTCTACTTGCTGTCCCTCAGTATGAAGTCTTCCCTGCTGCTCACATGAAAGAAACTGTTGAAAACTTCAGCTGAAATGCAGCCAGGTCAAGATGAGGTTATATAAAAGTCTAAAGGCAACTTTTTTAGGTCACATTCTCAGCAGCACCGATTCCAAATGTTTCAGTAAGCAGACTGCACTTAACACTCTAGCTGACAGTATTCATTAAATTAATACTGTGTCTATAGACAGTTCTTAAAGTGCATTTCTTCCATGCACACCCTATAAGCACATTGTACACTCCCAGACTACCCATACAGCCAGGCATTTATTTGCACTCGTGTACAGAAAGGAAGAAACTTTAAAGTACTTGTTTTTCCCAACTTTGAAATCATAAACAAAATGAAAAGCCTAGTCATTCTAAACACTTTATATTGTGCATGCTTGTTTTCCTTTCCTAACACCACTGCATGTGCCATCTCTCATCACTGCGAGGAATCTCCAGTACACAAAAGGAGTTTACTTTGGGTTTTTTCCTCAGTAAAATGGCCTTTACAGTATTTTGGTTAAGCATTCTTATGACTGGAGATTTATCTGAACGTTTTAGACACAAAATCTCTTGGGAACTCTTGGGAATGCATTCAGTTTGGTTGAAAATCCTGAGAAAAACATGTATTTACTCACAGCTTCAATAAATTAAATGGAGCCTATGACTGTAGGCATGAATGGACCAGAAGAGAGAAACAATATAGCTCTAACAGTAGCTGCAAAACTTATCTTTCAGAAAAAAATTACCACATTTTTCCTTACGCATTTCTTTACATAATAAACTTCTATAATCCCATACCATATGGCTGCAGATACTCTTTTTTACCTAATGATCAGTAGGTTCATGAGAATATTACAGCATTTTATGAGTTCAGGGCATACGGTGTCTCACTCCAGATCCCACTGTACAACACTTGCTGTTCTGTGGTAGGTTTTTCAGACAAATTGGTCACACCAATGACTACAGTTTTGCATCATACATCTAGCCATACTCTTTGCTAGAATTTCACTAATGAGTTCCATCTCCAGACAAAAACTGAGCTCTGAGGAACAAATGCTTTTCTCACTGAAAACTTGGAAAGAGAACATAACCCAAAGTAAAATACAAATGACAGGAAAAAAAGTGAATACTGTCACTTGACCATCAGGCCAAAAAAGTTCACTATACCCACACATATCAGCTTTCTGGTCTTACTAGATTAACACTCCAGTATCATTCCCTGTGATTTTCTTAGCATCACATCCTATATAAACACTCATAGAGGAGGAAACAACAAAGAGCCCTTGTAAGTGTGATTCAGATTGTCATTCAGGATCAGAGTCCAGGCTGTCAGTAACAGCTTGCTATTCCTGTCCTCATTGGTAACTCTCTATACCCCTAAAGATACACCCCAGGAAGGGCACAGTTAGTAGCCTGGGGGTTAGAGCTACGTTATGCTGTTTAAATGGACCCCAGCAAGATGCTGAGCAGAGAATGCAGAATCAGAAGCCTGCAAAAGACCTCGTTAAATTCTGGACCGAGGATAGCAACTAATTTCTGCCTTAAAAATATGAAGTGTGTAAAAAGCAGTAGGCCCATCATTATTGTCAAATCCTTAATCAAAAGTATTTCCCTTTGCAAGGTTTTTGTGCAAGAGATATAAAGCATTTCAAAGCACAAAAGAGCTTACATACAAATAAAAAAATTTTAAAAAAAGAAAAAGAAAGGCCCAGTCCTGCTCTCTCAGAGTAATTTTCAACTGTCCTGCCCTGCAGAAACCTCCCTGAGCCTTCAGTTCTTGGTCATGCCTTGTTACCTCACTCCAGACACCTGCATCAAGTTTAAACTTTGCTAATGCAGTTCAGCTGAAGCCTCCTCACCTCTTCCAATGCCAACAGCATTGTTTTTTAAACTGTTTTTTAAAGCAGTTTTGTAAAGAACTAGTACAACTCATTACCCTCTTTTTCCTGCTGGCTTTTGGCTGAAACAGTAAACAGAAGTCTGATGGAATCTGTAAAAGCTATGCATTATTTGACAGAGATATAATTTTTTCAAACTCTTTGAATTCATAACAGTGTCATGTCTTTGATATACTGTATGTATTTCACGACTATCCTACTATTTGTGCTACGGTCCTCATTGAAGAGGTAGTCAATCTGAGGTATGGAAAACTGATTTAGCTTGCCACATGGCAGGCAAAACAAGTGAAGGGCAAGGCCCAGATGTATAGGCTGTTCATCCTTTGTACTCCCACCAAATGTTCCCATAAATGTCGTCTTCTTCTCTCCCTTTTCCCCACTCAAGTTCAAATTTTTCACTTCCTACCTGACTCTACAGTTACTCATCTTTATGCGGAAACCTCTGTGGTCATTTTGCTGCTAGGCAAGTTTACGTTGTAATAATTGCCTATGCAAAATTACACAAGCTGGGAATGCAAAGAAATAAGTACAAGACCAACATTCCAAAACAGAGTGAGCTTCCCACTGTAGAAATAACAATGGTAATGAAAGAGGAGTTTCGCAATTATAAAAATGCTTTAACTATGAAAAGGAAATACTCTTGGTGTCGCTAACATCCTTGCATGCTGAAACAACTACAAGCTAGCGTTCTGAAAGCATCGCTTACAGGGAGAAAGTAATAAGCCAAGAGGCTCTAAAAGCAGATGAATTGCCATACATGAGTTAGCATTCCCTCCATAAATGTATCAATGCATGCATTATAAATACTGTCAAAATTTGCCTTTTGTGGTTACAAGTGGTATGCCAATTAAAAACCCCATAACCTTTAATGCATACTTTCTGCTTTTCAGTTGTATGTATTCAGTTGTACAGCCCTCTTTAACCTATTAATACACTCAGTATCTTGTTTATATACGAAGAAGTTCAAGACACAGAATGTCTTTTTTTGAATGAAGAAAATTCATGTTTCCTTTCCATCAGAATAAGATGTGGCTAGCAATATGTTCCTCAGTAAGGATGTCATTAAAGAAGAAAAAGAGTGTTTTGACTGGCTATCTACTATGCATGAAAAACATGCAGATTGTGTTGTAGTCAATAGCAGCTACCTCACTCAGGGTCAGATCCCAAAATCATGGTCATAACTGGTACAGCAACATCTGACTGCTATCACATTCTAATTTGTTAAAGCTAATCCTCTCTCACAACGTTATGGTCATGAATGCTGGAGTGAAAGAAGGTGTGCAGAAGTCCCTGTTTCTAGTTCATATATTTACTTGCTTGCTTCCAAAATCCAGAGACCTGAGCTGCTCAGAGAATTTCTCCACAAACATGCATTTCCTTAACGTATCATAGGCTATGGGGTTTGGATTTATGGTTTGTTTTTTTTTCCTTAAGCCTACATGGGCTACCTGACCTCAAATAACATCTTCCAACAGAGAAAAAGAAGGTGCGAAGGAAAACGCCTACTTTTTCATGCCAATCACACATTCCACTGCCTTTTTAATTTCTGTCTCCTGAAAGCTCTGATTAAATATGACTTCCTACTTGTTCGTAGAGTGGTTATTTTGTATGGAGTATCACTGGCTCAGAAATACACGTCAACTACAAAGCAACACAGACTGATTTATTCAGCAACACAGCGGCAGTTTCTAGCATACGATGAACTGAAAAGCTACACACAGATTTATTAACCCCAGAAACTGTCTTCCCAATTTTAATCTTTTTTGCCTATTTTTATCTAAAGGCAGAAATACTGTTTATCTCTCCGTGAGGACATATACTTTATTAAATGAAATACATACATACCTTATCTGCTTAAGTTTCTGCAAGTGAATTGGAGGCTGTACTTTATCCCTGGCTTGTGACTATTGTTCATGTTCTGAAATATGTTCTAGCAGTTCTGGTTTTCTTGCATCTGTATATTAAATAATATTCCCTCTTTATTATGGGGGAAAAAAAAAAAAAAAAAAAAAAAAGTTGTTCACAGCCACATAGCCAGCATTTGGTTTCGTTAGGGCTCTTAGCACACGGAGTATGTTTGTAGGAAGGGCCATAAGAGGAAAATACATACACTGGAATTCACACAGTGCCTACAGTTGTTTCTCAATAAGTAAATTCAGTGACAAGAGAGAAAAGCATAAAGAATTAAAAATGTCCAAAAAGGATAGGCACTTTGGATCAAGAGTGATGTCTTTTAAATCTGTACATGCCTAAGAAAGTGAGCAAGGATACTAGATGTGAACATATGCACACAACAGTTAGCACTCTATAAGAGTGTCTCTGCATTGATGAATGAGCTCTGTTAATAAGAACATTTAGCACCACTCTGCACAGGGAAACTTCAGGTAGGCAAAAGCTCCTATGAGAAAATTGAAGTTGGAATCGTCAAATCTTGACATTTATCGCTTGTCAAAACTGTTACGCTGCCAGCATGAGGCAGTACTGTGCTTCATCTACCCACTGAGGATAAGACTGAAAACAAAGATTCAGTGTTTGCCTAAACGGACAATGGAGATAGTCTTGTGTTATCTCCACTCATAGTCTGAGCCAGCTAGACATGCACCAGCTGTGGTATAGAGACACTGCCGGTTAGAGCCATGCCTGAATTAATAAGCAGAGCTGCAAGGCTGTATATTTTACTTCAGACCCTTTGCCAAGACATAAGATAGTGTGTACTCATAGATACAGACAGTCAAATTACATTCCAATTTCTGCCTTGGCTTGATGTTTTCAGATAGGTTCCTTTGGTCAAAATTTTCCCAACAGCCTTCAAGTTTGGATGCCTTCACCATTGCAGTAAATCAGGCTTATTCTTAGGAAGCAAATGGTTTACATTTGGCTGATATATCTAAGGCTTTTTTGCAGGAACACAAAACTTGCACTGGCTGTTCTTGAAAATATTACTGTCAAAATCTTTATGCCTCTGATATGCACCCTGCAACTGAATAATATCTCTCTACAAATATTTAAAGAATATTCTTGAATACTTCTGTAATAAATGCTGTAATACTGATAATAATTTCCAAACAGAAGATAAGCTTTCCTGGCTTGCTCTGTGCAGGTATATCAGATCCTTGGTCTTCTCTTCCCTTGGCGAAGTTGGCTAAAACCCTGTTCAGATACAAAGAGCTCTACCCTATAAACAGTCTTGTATGCAAAATAGCTAAGGTGAAATTCATCACAGTGAAAACTGTGATGAGTACTTGGGAACAAGAAATCAAATATAATGTGAAAATAACTGGCAAGGCAACAAAAAACATTGACAGGACTTGAGGCCTGTATTAAACCATAGGCAGAACACAGATTAATTATATGACACTCTTGCAAAACTAAAACTAAAGCAAAGAAAAAGTAGACCACTGTCATGCCAGCATACACCACCAGGAGTATTCTATATAAAAGACAGTAGTTCTTTTTCTTCACTAAGTCTTATTAAGGCTTCAGCTGGGACATTGTATTGCATAAGAGTTTTGGTTACCATGCTTTTCAAAAAGCTAAAGAAAAGCTGGATAATCTCCGAAGTGGAGAAGAAGAGGTTCACAAAATATGACCTAGGAAGAGAGACTGAAAAAATTTGGTTTGTTTAGTCTGAAGACTGAGAGGAGACAGGATAGCAGGCTTTCATACATGAAAGATTGCTTGCAAGGGGACAGTAACCAACCTCTCTCTATGTTCACTGAAGGAAGGACAAGAAGAAACCAGACCAATTTGCGATAAAGAAAACCATATGATGAAAGCACCTCTACAAGTAGAGCGGTTTAAGCAAACTGCATAGGGAAGCTGTGGAATTGTATTGAACAAAAGGTTCGCATCTGTTGAACACAAACAGGTTAGGCAGCTATCCTTTTGGGATGGTCTGCTGTACTTGAGCCTGGTTTATTGCAGAAGACTGGATTAGACACACAGTCATCTGAGATCTCAAACCCATTTTTCTATTCTTTTCCCTCACATTGTTGCTATCATTCTAGAATACTGTCTACAACACAGAATTTCTACAAAAACAAGTAGTAGTTTGGGTTTCTTTGTACTTGTATGCCATGTTGCATTTCTTACCTCACCTAGCTCTCTGTGCTTTGAGATGCCATTTGAGAGCCCCAGTTCCTTCTCATATTGACAACCCTGTCTACTCTATGTCCTCAGTTGCCCGCTTACTTTATCTGCATGTTGTCTGGGAATGAAGAAGCAAACATTGGGGCTGGTTAAAAGTGCTTGCAAATAAAAAGCATGGATGGAGCTGCTGACTGGCCATCCGGCAGCTGACTGGTTCATAGAAGCAGCTGACTGACACCTTTTCCCGTGTAATTTGGGTTGTCTTTCTTTACCCAGCTGTCAACTTTCACGTGACTTGTTAGAACTTCCTTAAGATTTCTGCTTCTCTGTCAAATTTGTGTTTGACTGTGTTCAAAAGCAGATTTAAAGTCATCAGGTGGGAGGGAGAGACCGGTCTGGGGGGGGGGGGGGGGGCGCCACACACCCCCCTC
>NW_009603992.1:52327-59151 GCF_000690535.1 Cariama cristata
AATCCTACTAACTCCACTTCATCCAAATCTATGATAAAGTAATTTGGATGTCTATGTTCTCAGGTGCTAGCAACTATTTCCACTGCTGTGTTCGTTAGACTGAAGTGCTTGCTGACAAAGGGAGGCTATAAAAGAATATTCTAGGCTATGATTTTAAGGCCCACATGTCCCGTGGTCGTTTCCTAGAGGGCTTGCCTAATATTAAGTGAAAGCATCTCTAGGCAGAACTGTTGTAGAGCAGTGTTTGTGCTTTAGTTCTTTTTTGTAGACCAAGCCTTTAGCCTCAAAAGGACCATAAGAAATTTTCCTCACTAAAGATCAAATTATTTGATTTCTCTAATGTTAGTGGGAGTTGCCAGATTGTCCTATTTCAGATATTCTAAGAAGTTTTGTTTCAGTGAATGTAGAGGTGGCTGGATAGTGGGAAAGATGAGCTTTATTTTTTCAGGGGAGAGAGGGAGGTATGTTCTAAACATCACACTTGTTCATCTCCTGGACGACTCTCTCCAGAACAGCTTACTCTGCTCCACATGCTGTGCAACCAGGCAACACTATGGCATCAAACAAGCTGCAAAAACAACTTTCTCAGAATTTCCTCCCATTCCCAATAGCAATTAATGTGACACAATTTGGGAGATGATTCTAATTGCTATAGGTATTATGCTATATGTGATTTGAATTTAGAAGGTGTGAGCCACAGCAGGCCGCACCTCTGATAAAGCAGTGTAAGAACCTGATCCTGAAGAATTTTATTTGTGCCAGTAGCCCTTATTCACGTAAGTAAGTCAATGGGGTTAATGACGAATCTAAAAATTACAAGAATGAGAAAGACTTTGCAGATTTCAACACTACCATTATGACCTCTGGGATAAAGAAAAGGCTAGACACAACCTGAAATTGCAAGAAATGTGCCCATACTTTCTATGCACTTTTCATTTCATGTATGTATATTATGCAGTTTGCAGTTCCATTAAGTAGCAGACTGCATGAGGGTTTCAACCCGGGCGTGTCAAGGATTCTTAGTCATAAACTTCATAGATTATTTTATTTGCTCAAAATAATCTCTTGGCAAGACATCTTAGATCCCTACCCCCAAGGCATTGTTTGTAATAAAAGCCTGCAAATAACTATACCAGGCGATTTTGTTATTCAGTCTCCTTCCTCAACATGAAACAGAATCTCTTCCAGTCTGTGCTCTTCCTAAAGTGTCTACTGCTACTCTGTATGTGCACATTCTGCAACAGCTGCTGCCTCACACTGCTGCAGATACTTGTCCAGAGTAAAGGAATGACTAAATGCCAGTACTTTTTCTTTTACAGCCCAACAGTGAAGTTCAGCATTTGCCTTATCTTGTTAATCCAGACCAAGTTCATAACACAGATAAACTGTAATATAGGATGTCCTATCAGTTTTTATGAAAGTAGAAAAAAGCAGACAGCTACATGTGTTGTGATAACATGGAGAGGACTTTGGAAATTACAAAACAGCCTTTTTATTGCATATTTCAGTCCCTTCTAGACATCACATTTTAAGCAACTGGCCTTTAAGAAACTCCCGGGCACATCACTTCCTAGCACAAAGTTAATCTTCCTTCTCAGGAGCACATTATTGTTTATTCATCACTACTCTTAGTCATTTTAAATGCATATCTTTCAAGTTGTGTAATGACAGCACAGTCCTTTTTTAATACACATGTTATTCACTTTCTCTACCACATGACTGCCAGCAACACTCAGCTATGTATTGCACAGATCTTTCAATGCCTTTTTCCCTGATGCTTAAAAGATATTATGCAATATTGAGTAATGGCATTATTAAGAGTGCTCTACTGGACCTGTGAATAATTGATTGCTTCTGCCTAATTAAAAGAAGAAAAGAATAGAATAAAGGTTCGTATATGATACGGCATTTTGTTCAAATGTGGTTTCATGCTGTGGTAAAATGTGTATGTTCTGTCTTGTGTATAATCAAGTCTTGCCTGACTGTGTAATACGAAGTTAATGCTGGAGACAAGAGATGTTCTGTTTGACAGGTGAACATAAACTTAAGTCCTTTTTTACTTCATCTGTGACTATCTTGAGTGGAACATAAGCTCTTCAGCTGCTTGTTTACAACACAAAAAAACACACCGGGACACAGACTGCCAACACATGCAAATGAGCAGCTTTCATTCACTTCATGGGATCAAAGGTCCCAGTATATAAATGTACAAACATATGTATTTATGCTCACCTCTGCTGAGTAAAACATTTGAAAACACATGTCCACAAGTATGCTCTGAACTCTAATGAAAACCAAGGAAACTCTACCATGCGCTTGAATTTGAATACATGCTCTAATGATTCACTGACTAGAAATACTTTACTGAGGTAGAGACTAGGTGCCTATATCTAAGGTTACCTTTGATCCACTGCTGACAAAGGAAGCACCTGAAAAAGCCTTTTGATAGGGAATACTAGTTTTTTTCCTCTTTATTCCTTCATAGACAAAGGAAACCCACTTGAACTTTGAAGCACAGTAAACGTTTTTAGTTTCAGGAATAGAGTGGATGGGTATTTTTTGCTTCATACTGCAAATTCTAACTATTTCTTAAAAAGAAATGCTTTTTCCTTCTAGGGAAAAAAGGCTTTAAAAATATTGAATGGCTTCCCTTTTTCTCTGGTATTACAGTAGCAGAAAACTCTATGCAACTCCTATAAGAAAATCCTGTCACTACAGTTAATTCCTTTAAAGCATATTCTTCTCATCAAACTGGAGTACCTTTGGCCAACCTCTAAATCTGACTAATGGTAAACAAATGTGCTGCACACCCATTATAATTCAGAAGAAATTCAGGTACAAATATCCCTGGTTATTAAGGGGTTAAGGCTCGGTTCAATAAGCTAGCTTTCCATTAATCAGACATTGCAATTTCCCACACATTTTTTGATATGGGAACAGGTCTGCATTTGATGCAAGGACTTCAAAGGCAAAAAATATCCAATCTGATTTGTGTATGCAGGCAGCTTACAGCCGTGGTTTGCACTGGCAATATGCCTGCAAAGAAAGAACACTGTTAAGCAGGGTATCCTTGTCAAGCACACATGCACTAACATATTTTTTAATGGTAATTTATGCAGAGCGACTCTTTCACAGACATGACATAGATTTGCCAAACAACGACGTCCTGGATTCCACCCCAGAGGGGAAGGGTTTTGCCCTGCATTCAAATCTGAACTCTTCCGACAGGCATCTATCTCCTCTGGGAGTGAACCATTACCTTCCTTACTGATAGCACAATAAACGCCAACAAAGGATATGCCACAGCAAGTCGTAAATGGTGAGATCCTTCTCATCTGACTTTAGCCACTAAAACTAAACTAGTTAACTCTTTCTCTAGGAAACACAGAGCACCTCTGAGGGGGATTCGTGTCATCCTAAAATAAATGAGGCCTTCTGAAGACTCCTTTTAACAGAGGAAGGACATAAGCAGCAAACCTGGACTAAAAGTCTACCTTTCAGACAGTAGGCAAAATGAATTCCACCAAAAACAAGCCAAAAGAATTTTATGCATCATAAAAACTTTTTAGATCTTTGCTAAATTGTAAAATGATAATAATAATAAAAACCCCAGCTCTCTGCATCTTCAATGCTGTGCCATGAAGTTGATATTCTATATATTTATACATTTATATTCATCTACTGTATATCTTTACAAAAAGGTATATTGTATATTTTAAAGCTTTCCTTCTATGTGACTAAAACATTTCAGATAAACTGGTGTGAATTGTTTTAATACCATGCATTTCAGTAGCAGCATTCCGATGTACATTGTTTGTCCTATTACCTCTCAATTACAGTTTCAGCATAGGTTATTAAGATTCCTTTTTCTATTTATGTAACTTTAAATGACAAAAAAAAAAAAGGTTCTCTTTCTGTGTGCTAGGGGATAACATTATAAAGAGATTCTAGACAGAAGGTCTTACCCAGAGAAAAGCTCACTTCTTCTGTTATAGCAACTTTGTATTTCTTTGTGGTTTGCCCTAGAATCAAACCAGGCTTGAAACCATACTGATTGATTCTTTTTTTAAAATTTGCACACTGTTATCATAGCAGATCTGCTATTCTTTCTTGTACTTTACCATTATGCTTATGGACGTGAAGCACTATGATATGACATGATACGATAGCACAATCACTTTGCTCTTCAGCTTGTGCTAAGAAGGAGATACTGACTGCAAGAAGGGAGCAAAATAATCTCAATTAGTATGAAATGTGAGCTATTACACAGCTCAGACAAGTTGAACATCCAGCCGTACGTTTCCTCAGTTTTTGTTTCCAACGCCGGCACTTCAGAAACCATACTCTTATCAATACTTTGTTCCCACCCCTCCCACTGAAAATTTATCTGTTTGTTCAAGACAATAAAGAGTTTATAAAAAGCTCTGACATTTTTCACAGAAGGTTTTATGCAGTAAGCAAAATTATTCTGTGTACAATAACTGCAAGAGTCCAAATTAATTCTGTGTATATCACCAATTAAATGAACGGTACTGCAATGGAAATTAAATATTCAAATTCTGAGGGCATCATGAACATACTAGCTAAGTCTGAGTCAATGACTACAATGGAGTGAGACCACATTTACACTCACAGAAGTGAGATCATTACCAATGTTCTGGCAAATACTTACTGCTTATCCATTACTTTTTTCCAACTACTTTACTTTACAGTCTCAAATTAAGTAACAGTAAGAAGCTTTGGACTTGTAAATATATTCTGCAATGAATATTCAATGAAAATATAAAAGGACTCTGAACTCAAGTGAAAGTAAGGAGAAGGATGTGACTCCAGGATTCATGGCAATAGAGTGAACAATGATTAATCACATAAAACGTCCATGCACTCCCAAGACCTGGCTACCAGTTTTAATAGAGCTCGCGTTCTTGAACACGTCCAAATGTCAACAGGTAAATTCCACTAAAAGTGTTTCAGCAAGTCAGTCATCTCTTGCCTACTAGAGCAGAGCTAAGTGTCAAATTCCAGTATCAGCTATAAGGGTGTAAATTGGTATTAGCTCTACAGAAGCCAACAAAGCTAGGTTTATACACTGTGTTAAGAATTTGAACCTAGCAGTGTAGGACGTGCTAAAATTATGGGTCAGATTTTGACCTCAATCATTGTTGCGTATTTCTGGTGTAATCAGATAGTTCAAGTTGAATTCATGTTTTAAAGGCATTCTTTAAAATTTAAAGATGGGTCTAAATTACAAAATCTCACAACAGCCATCAAGCAGTAGTATTCCGAAAAAAGATTACAGATTCATCCACGTACCTTTGGATGAAATAAGAGATAAACTTTGGATATTATTTTTCATTTTGAAGTGGACAGTTCCTGGTAGCCCGCCTCAATTTCCTCACAATGTAAAAACACTTCTGAGGTTGTCTCACTGCCTTTCAACTCTAACCTCAGCTTGACTTACTGCCACATGAAGAAAAACTTCATTGTAACACCCCAGGCTCCAAGACACAAGCTCACATCAGCAGCAGCCCTTTTGGCTTCCGTGAGACAATCCATGAAAGAAACTCACTGGTGTATGAAAGGCTTAGTAGGCTGATCACTAAGAATTACAACTGCCTGCCAATTACACGTGTCCAGGTAGGAGCAGTCAGTGTCTCTTTCTTGCTCTCTCTCTTGCTGACTTTTTTTTCCTGACAGGGCTTTCATCATCACCATCAGCTCTCTTCTCTCTCAGTTTTTTGAGACACTTGAGGTTTTTCTTCTGTGAATCTTTATACAATAAATAGGCCTACTTCAGATGGTATACTCTCTCTCTTAAGTTAAAAGGGCAGACACTCATTTTGGCTTTACCCTAATATACACAATTCTGCAGCTATCTCATTCTTTGGGTCAAGAATTTCCCAAAGCATTTCCTGGGATAATCCGTAGAGCAGTAATGCCTCCTCATACATTAGCCAGTCCGATTGCCTGACGCGTTTTACACAGTTCAGTTTAGAGTTCAACTCAGTCACCGCTCAGGGTTGCCAAGCTCACTCCAGTTTTCCCTCACCACACACGCAATCGCCTGACGAGATCCTTTTCGTTCACTGACACTCAGCTTTCCACAGGAGCACATGCCAAGCGTACAAAGGCCGAGGAATGCAGAGGAATTAACCATTTTTGGAATCTGATTACTTCAAAGCCATTTCACACACTCAAGTCACTTTTGGTTGCACAGGGTATGACATGATGTACAGAACATGCCTTTTTAACCTTTAAAAGCTTTCCTCTTACCTGAAATCCAGATTACGTGGGAAACTCTTGGCTGAAGTAGTGTTAGTCATTTTGTTCATTAAACAAAGCTGCTACGGGATATTCTCAGCTGCAGTACAGCGTTAGTCATCTCATTCCTTAGGCGCAGACGTTAACCAAGGGTCATCCCCAGGCACTCTTCTCCAGTGACAAGGAGAAGTGGAGTGGGAAGCAGAAGGCGCCAGGCCGCCCCCCATTCCTCCAGCCTGCCTTCCTCCCCCGCCATCCTTCCCTTCTCTTCCCTCACACCACCCAGCCCACCTCCTTTCCAAGGGTGGGCAGAAAAAGCTAATGAGAATTTACATTATTTATGCTATTCCCCCTTTTGTGGACCTAATGTCCCGTGTGCTGTGTATTGTGACAAGCGGGCAGGAAGAGAAGCTTTTCCTTAGGTGAATTAAGTTAATTAAGTGAAGACTGCTTTCATTAAGTGACTCAAGGCAGCCGGAGGTCGTGGCATTTAGGCAGACCTCTGCTCTACGTCCCGGCCGGGCCGCCGGCGGACACCTGCGGTGGGGGGCGACCCCTCCAGC